>NC_043970.1:40929960-41124960 GCF_902148855.1 Sphaeramia orbicularis | reverse complement strand
TATATTGGCAGTAACAGTGTTTGGTAAAACCCTAAGGATGTATTTGACTACACAGAATGAAGAATATTCAGTGGATATTCAGTATGATCACATTAGACATGGAAAAATCACAGATTCTTTCACCATTTCAAAGCTGGAATGACAGTGTTGTCATTTTTGCTCATAATTGGAAAAAAATAAATAAATTACCAGAATATTTCTAATTAAATTCCTACCTTTTAAATAATACATGGACTCATTTTTTCTGTGTTTTTAAAAAGTGAAACTCACGCTCCCTTGGGTGTTTTGTGCTTGAATCAGCAGCTGAAATAATGAAATGAGTCACAAACTGGGTCATATAATGTCCATCATCTACCCTGTCACACATCATGACACAAAGTACTATCATAATACTAGTGTTTTGTCATCCGATTCCTGTCTTGTGTCATGTTTTGAAGCCAGAGACAACTTGGTTTAGTGCTGATGAGCAGGCAGAGGGAAACGGAGACAAAAACTTCAATATTTTCTCTCGGGGGGGAAGGAAAAAACATTCAATATTCGCAGTTTCAAAGTTGATATGACAGAACTTTAAACACTTTTGCTTGAAATCTGACCAAAAAATTGATTACCATAATAGTTACAACTGATTTCCTGCCTCGGAACATTGAATAACCTCATGGTTGCAGATGTCTTTGAGGATGTTTTTATGCCTCAGTGTGTGAAACCCATGTCCGTGAACTGTGCTGCCACATTTTTGACATGAGGACATATCAAATCATTTCCATTTTAAGTTAATTGATGCTCTGAAAGTCTTAAATCCAGCCTCTTTAATGGATGCGTTCCAAAATGTAACGGCTAATGAAATATAGAGATTAATAGCCAACTGGAGAGTACGGTGTCCATCAGCTGCTCTCATTCATCACGACATACAGGACTATAATAATACTCCTGCTTTGTCATCTGATTTTATGGGATGTGGGTCACTTAACTGTCACGCCGTCCTCCATTTGTGAGCTGCTGAAAGTGGTTAGCTACTGCATGTTTTTTTCCACAAAAGATACAATGGATTTTCCGAGGCCAGACCCAGCCTGGGAACCAGACTCATCTGCCTGAGAGCAAATTAAACATTTGCTCTGGCAGATCAGTCTGGTTCTGCTCCCATTCAAACTGATTTCCACCCGGACTAGATCAGTGCAAACCAATCACAGCCATTTATCTGTTATCGAGTTGGCCTGATGTGGTTTGATAGGATGACCAGGGGGCCACCTGTGATTCGTCAAATCCAGTATTGGTTTTTGGAGGAGATCCTGAATCCAGCGTGATCACCTCCAACAAGGTTATAATAGTTTGGGATTTTTGATTATAGTTTAGTTGTATTTAGTTTTGACTTTTTTTCCCCTCTAATTCATTTAGTTTTAATTAGTTTTTAGAGCGGGTTTGCTATTTTTTATTAGTTTTTGTTATTTTCTAAATGCTTAGTTTTAGTTTCTTTATGTCTTTTATCTTCTTCACCGTCGAATTCAAATAAATCCCAGACAGGACTCTGCTGCTTTCTCCCAACTTTAGTCTCCATGTTTCCAGGTAGGATAGGGACGAGAAGATGCCTAAACGACAAGTGACAAGAAGTGACGGACTGTTAACTATCATATGGTGCCAGCAGCTAAAATTGCTTGAGGGAAATAAATTGATTTTATATCAATCCGACACTGACAAAGATGAAAACAAAGGGAATTTTATCCAGAATTTTTATATGTTTTAGTTAGTTTTGTGAACACACAATACAGTTTCAGTTAGTTATCTTTTTTTTTTCTTTTAACCCTTTCATGTATGAATTATAAGCACCTTAATCAAGATCCCCCCCCCCCCCCCCCCCCCCCCCCGAGTGTTTTTATTCTCCTTTAGGCATGAAAAACAATAATGCAATTTAATTTTTTTAATGAACCTATTTTTCTTGGAGTTACAAAACTGTCCACTCAGCTGGACATCAGGCGTTTTATTTTAGAAGCAAAGAAACATATATTTACTGATATACTGTGTGAAAACTATGAAATAAAAACATTTTTAATGCCGCTAAGTTGATGTTTTCTCACATTTTAGCATACTGTAAAGCTAGTTATTACTAACTTCATGGAGGTAATATGCAAAAAAAAACTTTTTCTTTTAAAATAAAAAAAAATAAAAAAAAACCCTGTTAATTACAGTCTAACAACAATTAGCAATTTTTTATACTCAAACATCTTACTGCAGATCAGGTTTATCTAGAACAACAAAGTTACAGTTATGGTATGAATGTCAGTGTTTGGGATGATGCATAAGCGTCCACTGTGTTGGCTGATATGGAACTAAAACAACAAAATCCATGAATATATAAGAGAATACTTTTGAACAGCTGTCCAGTGTAGTAACCACTATGCATGAAAGGGTTAATTGTAGTTTTTATTTATTTCAGTTAACGAAAATGTTTTTACAATTCTAGTTTTCGTCATTTCGTTAGTTTTCGTTAACGATAATAACCTTGGCCTCCAACAGATGGTCCGCCCCCAGTTGAAAGACGGTAACCTGTTCTGTCTGAAAGTCAATGTGGGCATGAAGGACCTACATGGAACCTATGACCCTTATGCTCTAAACTAGTGCGTTGACCTGTGGGGATCCATGGAAGAAGAGTCTTTGTTGGTTGTTGCAAGTTGTGTATTTAGGAAGCTGTCATTGCCCTGCACAATATGAGAAAAAAGTAGTTTGAATGAAGATTACAGGTTGTCATGACTGACGTATTCTTATTTGTGTGCACTGTGTTATGTCTAAATGAGCTATATGTGGTATTTCTTTGACAAATATAAAAAAAAAAAACATTACTTGTGAGATATGTTAGGCATACAAGAACACATTTACTTCTACTGAAACCACAGAATCAACGTCATGAATAGTGATGTGACGTTCACAAACGAATCAAATCTTTTGAACGGCTCTTTGAAATGAACGATGGGAACCGAGTCTTTGTAAAGAGCCGTTAATTTTTTATTTTTATTTTTATTTTTTTTTAAGGAGGGAGTGTCTGATTGCCTGTCAATTTACCAACATACTGTTCTTGTTCTGAGAATTGCTCTATAGGTCAGGTATTTAAGTATGTAGCAAGAATAGGATACCAATTTATTGATTGAGTGTTGATTTATTGATTAATTTAATTATAGATTTATAACTAAGCTTAACTTAAATCAACCCAAAACAATAATTTGGAAATCTTGCATAGGTTGACACTTCGTGGACTGCACAGTGAACCCATGTGTGAATAAATAGTACACAAAGCACAACTGAAACAATGGATTTATTTACATATAAATAATTTATTAACTAAACTAAGACACACAAATAACATAAAGACAAGAGACAAATACAACAAAAGGAGCAGGAGATTATGGACAGGAGAATATGTAAATTAAGTTGGCAGATAGCTATATTCAAGATATTATAATGTTAGTGAGGTTACGTTGAGGTAAACCTACTTAAATTGGAATAACACCAACTCAGATAAATCAGGAGCAAGTTTTCTTACAAGTTGTTGCGGTGCGGATGCAGCAACTGGCACGGCCTTGACGGCGGATGGATGAAGTCTTCTGACGTAGTTCAAAGCAGGAACAGGCTGTGAAGTGAAGTGCTTGCGCTGGAGGCCTGAAGGTCTGGAGGTCTGAAGTTCTGCTGGCTGGAGGAGGTTCACAGCTGGCTCTGGCGACTGGTTCTGGAAAGCTCGCCAGGAGAAGTGGAGAACAGCGAAGATGGTAAAGCTCTTTGGAGAGCTTAGAAGATGGAACAGCTCTGAGAGCCAAGGAGATGGTCAAGACTCCTTGGAGAAAGCTCTCTGCTCTTAGGTGAGGGCCCAGAAGATGGACAGGACTCTCTATGTAGGTGAGAGCTCGGAAGAGGTGGAGAAAGCTCTGTTGAAAAGTTGGTTTCATTCACCTTTATAGTTCTGTCCAAAAACCAACCCGGCACGCCTTCCTCATGAATATTTATGAGTCATCGATGCCTCGGGGTGTTGCCGTCTTTGTCTGTTTTCGGCGGGAAAACGCCTCCTCGTGAATATTTAAACGAGTCGTTTGCATATCTCAGTATCACGTTTCTCTTCCCTCTTGGGAAGACAGAGGGGGAGAGGACTGTGGGCAGCCTTGTAAGAAAACTTTGCATCCTTAAATAAGATCCTTAAATAAGATCACTTAAACTTTATACATCACCTGTAACCTCACTTAAGCATCAGTAAAATAATAGCATGATTATTCAGACATGCTATAAGCAGTGATGCTCTTACTTTCACATAATTCACCGTGAACATGATCAGGACACACATATGTGAAACCACAGGTCAGGCAAATGGCTTAAGTATTACGTGCATAAAAGAGTTAACGTGCTGAGTTAATCAACATTAACACATAATGTAATACATTATTAACATGGCACATATAGGGATTTTATCATTCAGTCCTTTGTTCGTTTCTGGGTTCATCTTCACCTCGGGATAAGCAAGAATGATGGGACACAGATGTTGAGAGGCAAAAGGTCAGCTTAGTGTCAAAACCGAGTCCATTAGGCTCATTCCTTAAGATCATCTGTCTCCGTAAATGTCATTTGCAGAGGATGTCCATGCACTGACCTGCTAACCAACCAATCAGCATGGTTGTTCAGGAATTTGGTTTGACACGGAGAGGAAGGTAATATAATTTATAATTCTGTTTTTGAGTCTGTTCACTCACTCCGTCATGAGACTACAAGTAATAGCAGTGATTGATCACTGTTGTGTTTTGTGCAGTTTTTTCCATATGTTTACACACATTTATTGTTCTTGTTTTGAGGAGAATAAAATGTTATTTCATAAGAAAATGTTTTATTTTCTTCGTCATTTTTAGGCTACAGACTAGTCCACATAATGTACCGTGATGTTTTTTTTTTTTTGTCAAATTCCAGCATTTGCCTAATGTCACCTCTCATGTCATGTATTTAGCCCACACATTTGAACTAACTATTCTTTTTTACGGTTAGATAATATTTACTGCCGCGCCAATTTCACACCTTTAAAATGTACTGTCAATCATCACATGTAGCCTATTTAGTCATTAAACCATTGGTGTTTCCAAAGAATGCAAAAAACATTAAAGAGCCAGTCTTTTGAACGGCTCTTTTAAGTGAACGGCTCCTGATTGAACGGCTCCCTTCAAAGAGCCAAAAGTCCCATCACTAGTTATGAATCCACAGACTGTATCTCTTGTTGTTCTTGTTGTTCTTTTTCTTCTTGTTCTTCTTGTACTTCTTCTTCGTGTTATTCGTCTTCCTCGCTCTAAAATTCAGTGTATTGGATGTAGAGATATGAACTGAATCTATATTTGTTTATTTAGTTCGAATATTGCATTAAAATCAAACAAAAGAATTATGTAAAAAGAAAGTCAAACATTCGAAAAGGAACAGGATGAAGTTTAACTTTTAATCTCCCGTCCCCTTACCCCATCCTTCACCTACCCTAAATTCCTTTGTCAGATTCCCTTAGTAACTCAAAAATCCTCACATATCGGACTAAATTCTGACAATGCAAAAAACACAAAATTGCTATACATATCAAGGATAGACAAGGATATATGTTCTAGATGTGGTAGTTTTTATGCTGTTGTGTATTCATGCATGCTGTTCCGCATTTGTCCAGTAGTCACCACTAAAGTGTTCAGGCCATAGCAACACGATTGTAAGGCTATTGTATTCCAAAATTAATATCTCCCAAAATATTGGTCCTGTCAACTTGCCGTTTTCGCTAGTCTCTTCCTTGACCAAAAATACATAAGTATACCAAACTGCAGCAGTCAGCTCAGTACGGATTTTGTGTGAATCACCGGACACACACACAGAGGCCACTTGGCTTTTATAATATAGATAGACCTTCTCTCTTTGGTTTTCTGCTTATTTCAGATAACCAGTGTTGTGCAAGTTACTTCCAAACTGCAATACATTACAGATTACTTGTTACTGTTATTTAAAAGTAATGCTTTACCTTACAATATTACTGTCTCAGAATTGTAATGCATTACAAGACTCTTGTATGACTTTTGAGTTACATACAGAAGCTTGTCATAAATGGTGCATGCGCAGTAGAACCACACCCCAAAGTCAAATAATCCCCCCCCCATGGATGTTAAGAGCATACGTCCATGTCGCCAGTGTCTTCACCCGTTGGCTGAACACCAACAGGAAATAGAACTTTCCTGCCACATTTTTGATCCCTTAAGGTCCCATGGTCTTGCTGGCTTTTTTTTTTTTTTTCTTGCATTTGAGCAGTTAAATTATGGCTGCAAAGTGTGTTGTAAGGCAAGCACTATTGAATAAGTACCGAGTAAAATATGACTGAAAATTGATCAGTAATTCCTTACACTACTGCAGGGGTGTCAAACTCATTTTAGTTCAGGGGCCACATTCAGCCCAATTTGACCTCAAGTGGGCCGGACCAGTAAAATAATAAGTGAAAAAATTAAAATTACATTTTGATCAGGTTTACATTTACAAAGTTTCCTTAGAAATCTGAATAACATGAACAACTTGAAAAACAAGTGCAATTTTAACAATATTCTGCCTCGGTTTATCAGTTTATCATTTACACGTGTGCATTACAATCGCACAAAACATTTAGTAACAGGCAGAATATCGGTAAAATTGCATTTGCTTTTCTTAAGACATTTCCGTTTGTTCATATTTGTTCAGTTTATTCACATTTTTTGTAAAAGTATAGTTTGGTCATGTAAACATTTTCATTTAATTTTACTTTTTTACACCAAAAAAAACCAAAGAAAATTTGGGGTTGTCATTATTTATAGTTTATTGTGATAATATTTTACTGATCTGACCCACTTGAAATCTAATTGGACTGTATGTGTCTGTATGTGGAACCTGAATTAAAATGATTTTTACCCTATTGATTGTTAATATCTTCAGTGTAATTTTTGCATTTCAAATTCATCCCGTGGGCCAGATTGGACCCTTTGGCGGGCCGGATTTGGTCCCTGGGCCGCATGTTTGACACCTGTGCAGTACTGCATTACAGGAAAAAGTAGTCTGTTACTGTAATGCATTACTTTTGTAGCACCTTACTCCCAACACTGCAGATAACACATGCTCTGTTTGCCTTAGGTGAGTTAATAGCATATTAGTTAGGTTTCTATTCATCATATCCAGCTGTGTTAAGATTTTCAATGCTCAAAAATACATTCTTCTTATTGTGGTGCATTGAATGTGGTCAAATTCATCGCTCAAACTCATATCGAATAATATTGTGAATGCCAGAAAAGAAAAAAGAAAACATTTAAAAGAGGAATGTGTTTGGTATTAAAGCTCAATCTGGTTTGACGGGCACCATTCTGGCGCAGCTATGAAAAAGAACAAACAGCTGACAACATCCAGCTGGAAAAACATCCAATGTGTCATTGCTCTGACTGGTTGTGCGTCTGTCTGTTGCATGCAGAGACTTGTTTGTCAGAGCCTGTTGATAACACCACTGAAAAATAAACCCAGAGGTCCCAGACTAATTTTCATGTGAGACCAATATGGACAGAATTTGTTTTATTGAAAGTCATTATGATCTTAGTCCTTTATTTAATTAAACGTGACTAAAAATAAGTGACAATTCATTACACAAGCATTAATATGCAATGTCTCTTTTACACGAAGATACAGAATCCCATCTGGAAACACCTAGTTGTGTGTTGTATTGTCATTTATTATATTTCGTATTGTTTTTCAGAAACACATGCATGCTCCTATTATGGAAAAAGTTTAAGATTAGAGCTACGCAATATATCATTTGAGCATCGTCATCGCAATGTACGTGTGCACAATAGTCACATCGCAGGTCCTGCAATGTAGGAGGCAAATGAACTCGATGTGTTCTCATCTAATTTCAACCTGGGTACCTGACACACACTGTACAGCGATCCACCTATCACAGTCATTCTTAATCAGTTTGCCAAAGCAGACCACGCCCCTACAAATGGAGTGAGTCGCTGGTAACAACATTGAAAAATAGGACCAATGGCCCTGTAGCTTACCAGCCAAATTAAAAGCTTTGGGAAATGTATGCAGATGCCATTTATTATCACCCAGTTCTGTGTATTCATTATATTACAGAAATAGCCCATGTTTGGTCATATTCCAATCAGATCTGTAACAAATTCAAATTCCAACTTGATATCATTGATACTTACTGATTTATTGTATTTTCCTATCTGTTGTGATGGGAAAATTTTTCAAAGTGGCACCAAATCCAGAATCAGATCCGGATGGAAATAATTGCAATACCTTGTGTTGACATCATCATACAGAAGCTGTATACCAAGTTTGAAGTCAATCAGAACTGGAGTTTCGGAGAAGAAGACGATTGAAATTTTTTCCCCATAAGAGCCCATGTTAAATTTTCCGTAAGTTCCCAGATCCAGAAGAAGATCCTGATCAGCATGTGGCCATTATGTTTCGGTCATCTCCCCATTAGGGCTGGACTGTAGAAATTTACATTGGATATCATTTGTATTTACTGAGTTATTGCATCGATCCACTTCCTATCTGTTATAATGGGGAAATTTTTCAAAGTGGCACCAAATCCAGAATCAGATCCAGATCCAAATAATTTCACTAACTTTTGTTGACATCATCATAAAGAAGCTGTATACCAAGTTTGAAGTCAATCAGAATTGTAGTTTCGGAGAAGAAAATGATTGAAATTTTTGTAACAGACGACAGACAACAACAACGACGGATGCCACATGACGACAATAACTTACAGCCTCTCGGCCGGTAAGCTAAAAATGAGCAACGAACAAAAGAAAATGACCGAAATCAAAGACTTGGTGCCAAAAAGAAAAGCAACGTGAGTTATCTGGAATTATTTCAGCTACAAGAAGGATGATACTGAAATACATGTTCTGTGTCGACAGTGTCTTAATGCACCTGTCACCACAACGAGAGGAAACACAACTAATTTGTTTGACCATTTACATCTGCACCACACAGCTATTATATCCTCCTGAGTAGTTTTTCATATCACAGGATTTTAAAAAATCACGTCAGTTTTTTCCAATATCGTGCAGCCCTATTTAAGATTCATCAAATTTTTCAACAGGTTTGGAGAACATGCTAATTCATTATATACACACAGGTTATGATAGGGTGGGCGTAGAGAAGAAAGACTCTTAAGACCATGGCACACTTAGAAGACTCTTTGAATGTGTTGAGTAGGAAAAATGTATTTCAACGATATTGTACAAACAGATTGCTCAGAATATAATCTAGTTCTGAATGCACTTCCCCTTGTACAAAGTTCCTATTGTCCTATTTATCATCCAGCTATAGGAAACGATGCACAAATGCACATTCCTGAGAGATAAAGAAGTTGATATTTCAGGCAGGATACGTATACGAGCCTTGAGCTGTACACGTTCTGTCTGCAGAACCAACTGTAGGACACAGTACAAGGCAAAGTGTACAGAGGGCATCACAGCCTGACTTCAGTACTAAGAGATGGCTAAAATCACAAGTTATGTTAGAATTTCTCTGACAGCTTAAATACCCTATAGACCATGACTGAGAGCAGCGAGGCATGAAAAACAATAAAAAAAAACAAAAAAAAAAACGGTTTGATGGGTCAGCATCGATCCAGATCAGTATATATGGCATGTCTAGTATTCTATACTTTAACGCCAGCTTAACCTGTAACAAAACAATGACCCGAGACATGTGTCCAAGCTCTGTAAGGATTATTTAGAGAGAAAACAGCAGGCTGGAGTGTTATCTAACATGCCACAGCCTCCCCAGTCACCTGACTGGAATTCTCTTGAACTGCTGGATTGCAAGGTCAGAAAAAATACCCAACTAGCAAAGAACATCTTTGGCAAGTTTTACAGGAAACCTGGCAAGGTATTTCAGCTGAATCTGAAAAACAAGCTTTAGAGGTGCAAGTTACAGTGTGTAAAACTGTACAGAAATAATACAAACATGCGTGTGTCTCTCAAAAACAACACACGTAGGTTTTCCCAAACTTTTGACATACGCTGTAGAAAAAACCCCAGCTTTTATCCTTGGACAATCAGACTGCTAAATGCCAAGGGAGGCCCATGGGACATTCTGTACTGTCCCAAACCCTGTGCAATAAAAGTGTGTGTGTGCAAAGGGTCTGAACTGTGGATTAATGAACGTTTTTTGTGACTCGTTGATTTTATTGGATGTTCGTTTTTACTGGATGTTTGTTTTTTATCAGATGTTCTGATTTTATTGGATGTTTGATCTCATTGGGTGTTTTGATTTTATCAGATGTCTTATTTATTGTTATTCATTATTTTATTTTGTGGAACTAAAGAGGGTAAGCTCTACCCAGTTTCGTTGTATAGCCATTGTACAATGACAATACATCTATTCTATTCTATTCTATTCTATTCTATTCTATTCTATTCTATTCTATTCCATAGTGTTTATGTATCTCCAACCGCTGTTCTTAACTCTCGCTCATAGAAATACTCAGAAATTCAAAATTTCAACCTTAGTGTGTTATTGGAGGACATAAGACATTATTACTTTTGTGAATTTTTTCAAAATTATTTATGTTTAATTGTGTTGAAAATCAAGGTTAATGAAGTTACCATATTTGGATGGTTACCAATAGGTGGCCAAAAAAAAAAAATTCTAGAAGTATTTGAAAAATACAAGAAAAACACATGTAAGATGAAAGGAACATGTCTTTTAGAATATCCTCTGCTCTGTGTTGACTGGGGTTCTCTTTGTCAGCTGCTGGTTCTTGGGGGGGTGGGGGGGGGGCAGTTAGGGTTAGGTTGCAGTTGCATGGTTGTATTCATCTCACCTCATTCTTTTTACCCTGTACTGATGCAATTACTTTATTATGGTTGATTAATGCGAACAACTGCTGTTATTTGTGCTGTGGTTGTTTATGTTTTGTTCATATATTTTGTCAGTTTACTCAGTTCCTTTGGGTGTTGTAGATTATTGTCGGATATTATCATTTTATTGTACCATTACAATTGTCGTTATTGTTGTTATTGGCACTATTCTTTTTGATATCGTCTCATGTGAGGGTCTCTTCTTCTCCCCCCTTTGCCTTCTCCTTCTTTCTTATCCCTATCCTCTCTTTACCCCTGTTTTTTCCTGTGAGGTCTGGCATCAAAATGTGGTTCAACAAAACCCAAAATAAAAACGGTGGAACATCAAGGGGAGTCTTATATACTTTATGAAATTCCCCTTGGCAAAGCAAATTTGTTCAGCACAACAAGGCAGCCAGACCACCATTCTGTTATGATGCTGGACCAGACAAGTTAAAGGGGAAAAAATAAAAAATAAAATCACTTTTAGAACATTACAACCACTTCGAACATCATTCCTTACATTAGTACCATTACTTCATGGTACTCAACACAGCAGTTACATTCACTGTTCATGCAGAGGTGGACCTTACAGACCCTGTAGACCACATTGCACCTGAGATTGTTGACTCACTGTCCTCATTTAAACTGTTATCACTTTCTTGAACTGTGTGCAGAAATGACCAAAAAAAGTCACTTGCCCAATAAAGGGTTGAAGCAATCTATAAGCTGTCTAATAAAATGTGCCAAACTTTTCTTTCTCATTACCAACACATGACGACTTTTAATTTCTTGATCTCTCAGAATGTTCCAAACCATGCATATTTTGGTTCTGAATGTCCTGTAGGGCTAAGTTAGCATTATAACAAGAGGGTTTTGCACAAGCTCAGAGCTAATTTGTTTGAACAGTGGGTATGCCAGCCCCGTAATCCCCTTCAAAACGATCTGGATTTACTCCATGCCCCAGTTTTATCAGTATAGTGCAGTCCATACACCCATATTTTTCTTCTTTGTGGTACAGTGTATGAAGAAAAGCAGCTACCTTCATGGATTATAACATTAGCTCTGCAAGTCCACATTAATTCCAGATGTGAAGGAGCTGAAATGGTGATTATTGTTAAGTTGCGGTTTTAAAGAAGCCTTATGTTTTGACCGAAAATTATTTGTGGCTATAAAAAAAAAAAAATCTAAAACTAATTATCATAGGAGCAATAAGTATGAATTTTACTACCCAATTCACTGCCATAATGCATCTGCTGGAGGTTAATGGGGTTGTTTATCATTGTTGGTGACTCAACAATTAACTCTGCGACTTTCAGTTCTTGTGGGTCTTAACATGGAGGGAAATTTACTCACCCCAGTAGAATTTATGACCCTAATAATAATCCTCTACCCACTGATACAATTCATGGAGCAAGGCATTTAAGATAAGACGAATAGGATCATATATGTTTTTAAGCCTTCAACTAAAAGCTAAAAGTGTATCTATTTTTAAGTGTAATACTTGCTCTTGTATCTCTGTATCCCTACCATCTGTGCTTTGTCTTTACCAACATATCAAACCTACCTTTTTCTACATTGAGTCAACTCAAAAAGAGCACAATACATTAACCGGAGATTCCCAATGCACAGCAGTACACCGACTGCACTTCAGAGCACTCTCTTTCTTTGAAAATAACAGCAGAAGCTCTGAAGCATTAATTAATTATGCCCACTCTATTGTTACAGGCTCCTCAATTTGTTATTTAAAATAGTCCAATTTTACAACTGAGCTCCGATGTAATATGCGTGTTCATGTGAGTGACTGCAAACAAAGGTTTAAGCATGATGAAATACAGAAAAATCAAAGTTGTCTCGAAGAAATTTGTTGTACTTTTTCCACAAGGACAGGCATGTTAATGTAATCTTTTGAAAACAGTGTCCAACCTGAACTTGAAGTAGAAGTGCAAAGAATTAATGGTTTCACTGATGGGCACTCTTTGAATGACAATGACCTCCAAATAAAACTAGAGTGCTTGGTGGTACATAAGACACTCAAATGAGTCACCGGATGTCCTTCGGGCACTACTTTGGCCCTGGGTCTACAAAGTCGACTGGATGCAATAAAAGGAAATAACATATAGGCAGCAAAGGTAAAAATGTCATGTTCTGATTAAATTCTGATGCTTTTGAACGAGTTGAATGCATGTAAACACTGATAAAGATACTGAAGAATGTAGTTTAGTTTATTTGTTTGATCCCCATTAGCAGCTGTACACCACAGCAGCTACTCTTCCTGGGGTCACTAACAACATAACAACAAATCACCACAATTTCCCACAACTCGCTCAAACAAACAGGATGTACATACACTCAACACAACAACACAAGAAACAAAATTCAACAGTATACAATACAAAACAATTACAATAATAACAACAACAAAAAGAATAAATAAATAAACCCAAAAACAAAAAAACAAAAAACAGCTCCACAACAAACAAAAGAAAAACAAACCATCTAGATCACAGGTGTCAAACATGCGGCCTGGGGGTCAAATCCGGCCCGCCAAAAGGTCCAGTCTGGCCCTTGTGATGAATTTGTGAAATGCAAAAATAAATATTAAGAAAATAATCATTTTAGTTCAGGTTCCACATGCAGACCAATTCAATTTCCAGTGGGTCAGACCAGTCAAATACTATCATAATAATCTATAAATACTCACAACTCCACATTTTTCTCTTTGTAAATATAAATATTTTTCATGTATTTACACTAAAACAAGTATAATGTCACAAAAAATGTGAATAATCTGAACAAATGTGAAGAACCTGAAATATCTGAAGAAAAATAAGTTAAATTTTAACAATATTCTGCCTGATACTAAATGTTTTGTGTATTTGTAGATCCACTGTGATCTGTATGTTATAATGAACATGTGTAAGTGATAAACTGAGGCACGATATTGTTAAAATTACACTTATTCTTTCAGTTTGTTCAAGTTATTCACGTTGCTTGGAAGGGCAGTTTGTGGATGAAAACATTTTCATTGTTTAATTTGACTTTTCTGACTGTAAAATATAGAGAATATATAGAGAGAGATTGGAGTTGACATTATTTATATATTACTATGTTATTATTTTACTGGTTCAGCCCACTGCAGATCAAATTAAACTGAATGTGGCCCCTGAACTAAAATGAGTTTGACACCCCTGATCTGGATGTAATGAATGTCGTCAAACAAGACATAAATTACAAATAACAGCTCTTAAATGGTAATTCTCTAGCTCTTGCTCTTTAAAGCATAAAATCAGCTATATACATAAAAAAGGAGATGAAACAAAAATTCAGACTGATCTCAAGAAATTACATTGTATGTCATGCCAGTTCTTATAGCATTTGACATGCTATACCTACGCATTTTCGACCTTTCGCGTATTACTCAATGTCACTCGGCTAATACGTACGACAAGGAAAAGTTTTTGTGTTTCAGTCAGTGGGGTGAGACTGTAGAACAGATTCAATATAGAGTCAAAGCAATGTCAAAGCATGAAACAATTTAAAATGAGGTACAAAGACATAAATTTTAAGAGGTACAGGGATGAGGGAGGTGTTGGGTATCACTGGGTGTTACAATATGTAATATGAATATATATAAATAATCTGTGTATGTATATGTATGTACATATAAATGTGTTATTGTATTATGTGTTCATGTAAATTATATTATATTTATTAAGAGGTACAGGGATGAGGGAGGTGTTGGGCATCACTGGGTGTTACAATATATAATATGAATATATATAAATAATCTGTGTATGTATGTGTTATTGTATTATGTGTTCATGTAAATTATATTTATTCGTAGTAATATAAAGCTAGAAACCAAATTATTTAACAGTAAGTATCAGGCATTAGAGTATAGATATGTTTAGACTAGGAAGCTTATTATTGTTATTAATTATTTAAGGAGAAGGGGTGGGAGTTTATAAGTTTTACTTCCTCTCACTCCTTTTGGAATATGTATTATATGTCTTATGTTTAAATGTTTTGTTTTTTTATTTATTTTTCTTCTTTTTTGACATTCATCTTCAAAATAAATACATCACTCAATCAATCTCCGGTTCACATAATCCTAATCCAAACCCTCAGTGTGTGGTATTTGATGCTAATAACGGCGTGAACACACACACGGAAAGCTTATAATGCGTACAGATAACACGCAAATTACAAGTGGTGTGTATATTTACGCGAGTCATGATATCACGTTGAAAAACTAGTTATTTAGGAGCTAATTATTTAGGAGACTCCAACTGAAAGCCTGCAACAGCCAGGAAGTTAAATCATCATCTTCATCATCATCTACTACTACTACTACTACAACTACTACTACTACTACCACTACTACCCTTTTCATGCTGGTGGTCACATAAGGCCTCCACAGATGATCTCCAACCCCACAGATATTGTACCTTCTTTCCACTTTCACTGATAATCCCTGCCCAGGAGAGTACTGTTATGGAAATGTACAACTTTTTCTCTCTAACAACATGACCTGTGATTCTTCTCTTCCTTGGGGTGTTTCCACCATAATATCTTCTTGGGAGTATTGTCTCCTGCCCTCTGCATTTGGCACTTTATCTGCCCACTTTAGTTGCAGATTTATTCAAAGGAACTTATAAAAAATAAATAAACGCACATACCCTTGTTTTTCCAGGCGTTATCATGAAGCATCACCAACCAGATTATGCACCTGAAACTAACAACAAAACCTTGGACTGTTAAAAGTATTAAACCTATGCTGATTCTGTCTTCTAAACCATTACTTCAACCACAGTTTTTCTTCTATTTTGTTTATCAGGGCTAAACATAGCACACAACATGCTGATACAGATCCAGATTAACTGTATTAATCCCTAGGGGGAAATCCATGTGCATAACAACTCAAGAAAAGAAAGGCAAGAAAAAGTAATCAGTGACTTATTTGCAGAATAACAGTTCAGTCTAAGTCTACCTTTCGTGGCCTCTAAGGTGAGTGATTGCCAATTAAAGATTTTATGTGACGTTTGGTCCTGCATCATCCTGTGGTGAGTCATCCACTGCAGCTGTTTCTCTGGTTAGTCTGTGGTGAAGAGGATGATCTGGATTGTCCGAGACATCTCCCATCTTTCCACCATAGTCCCCAGAGTCAGTCTGGCTTCCTTCTGATCACTGAGCCAGCTTTCCTCACCAGTTTGCCCAGCCTGTTTGCATCCTTTTGTTTGATGCTGCCTCCCTAGCAGACTGCAGCATAAAATGGCACACTTGCCAGCCCTGACTATTAAAATGTGCAGCATCATTGTGTAAATGTCAGGACCTAAGCCTCCTCTGACTCTGTACCGTTTGATACTGTGCGTCTTTGTTCTTGGACCAGTCCATCTTGTTGTACAGGTTAGGGTTGCACCAATCCAATGTTGGGATCAGATATTGGCTCCGGTATCAACATTTTAGCTGGATCAAGGATTGGTAAAAGCAACCGATCCATAAAACCAATCCTTGGGGGGTCCGTGCCACACCTCATGAGTACACGCAGACCATACGACCGTACAAAGTGAAACTTAATTCCTTTAAGTCTCCTGCTGATGTGCTGCTCATTTACTTTTTCCCTACCTTCAGAAACATTAAGGGGGCAAGACATTTGTTTACCCCTCCCCCAGAACCAGGCCCGCTTACCACATCAGCAACATTTTCGAGAGAGTGAGAGAGATGTATGGGACAGACACTTATGGACACTTAATGGCTGACGTCAGCACAGTTGACAAAATTGTGAGGTATGCACAGGGTACTTATTGAATAAGTAGGACAGAAACCAAGAAATCATTTCCACAGGAAACACTGCACCCGGTGGCTATCTCTAGCTTGTGGCTTCTTAGATCAAGTATGACATCATATCTGTATCTGGTATTGACCAATATGCAAGGCTCCAGCATCGGTATTGGCATCGGAACTGAAAAAGTCAGATCGACGCATCCCTCGTTCAGATGCACGTCAAGATATTTCTTTATCACCACTTAAGTGCTGTTAGATAAAACATATGGAATCCTAATAAAGTTAGTTTGACAGTGTTCAAGTGCTCATTCACGAATGGTGACTGAAAAGTTTTGAGTCTAACATGGAAAAGATTAAGATATGAAGACCAAATTTGGTCCATGAAATCTTTCACATATCTTAATCCTATCCACTAAATTTCTTGGTCATCGCAATCTTCTTCCCTGTTTTACAGCTCCCTGAACTTTCTGTATCAAGTGTTTCCTGAAAAATGGACAAACTTGAGTATGGGGCTGATTTGTGACTATGGAGGAGACTTGGGTCCATCACTATCAGCCTGAGACCAAGGAGCAGTCAAAACAATGGAAACATCCCATGTCACCAACCCCAAAGAAGCTAAAGGTTGTATGTGTGCTTGATGACAGCCCCATACTCAAGTTTGTCCATTTTTTAGGAAACACTTGATACAGAAAGTTCAGGGATCTGTAAAACAGGAAAAAAGATTATGACCAAGAAATTTAGAGGATAGGATTAAGATATGCGAAAGATTTCATGGACCAATTTTGGTCTTCATATCTTAATCCTTTCCATGTTAGAGTCAAAACTTTTCAGTCACCCCTCGTATGTGTGATCTTAGAAAAGTACCAAGGCCTCGGCCATGTGGTAATCTCTTGTCAACTACACAAAATAACAATTGCACCCTTGCTAGAGATAAGCCATAAACCAAGTTGGCAGACATAACTATCTCCTAAACAGACCTTGCATTGTTCTTCCACAACTGCAAGATTGAGACCTGAGGAGCAGTCCTTGGGGTTTGGATTTGTTGACCATTGCTGTATGATTCACAACTGTTTGCCCCTTCTTGCAAGAGCAAATCGCCTGAGTGAATTCACATCCTGATTTCAAGTGATATTTTTCTAACAGATGCCAACCCCATGATTGCTTGACAGGCTGAAGAGGTGTCTTAGACTTTAAGGGATATACCACCATTTCTTTGGTCCTGGAAGAGTTCATTAGGATTCAGTTTAATGGCAGTTTTTCTGGATGTGACAGGACTCAGAGTTTTAGGCGCTGTCCATACGATGACGGTTTCAGTCGTATCCGCCAAAGTTTTCTATCGGATAGACCTTTTGTCCACATGAAACGGGCATTTTCAGTCACTGAATCTGCAACTTTTTGACACACTGTGGCCGTCGTAATATTCCAAAGTGTTATTCCACTTTCTTAACAATAGCAGAGTTTATCTTTAGTCTTGGCTTTTTATTGGTGACTCATCTCCAATGTCGTGCTGTTATTAACTTTTTAATGATGTGATTTCTTTCACCAAAAAGTTTACAGCGCAATAATCATGAAGCGCAAATTAAAAAAAAAAAAAATTGAATACCAAACTGATGTTATATGCACAATGCAATTAAGAATTAGTCCTCTGTTCATTTTGTGCCACTGTGAAAAGCCTAAAAATTGTACAGAACATCTTAAGAAGTGGATCCACTTTATTGGCAATGAGCAAAGAAATTAATCAACTAACATTACATTTCTTTTTTCCTTTTATACTTCATACAAAAACTGCACAGGGCAGATGTGACTTAAATATACAAAGCCTACAATGAAATGTATACAGAAATTGCTTCAACCAATTGAAACCACTTGGAGACAAAAGGCCCGTGGTACTAATTCTCCACTCAGGTACCAATAAACTATGCAGCAGATGATGTTTTTTCCAGTCCAACTTAAAGCGGTAGAAAATGATGAATGAAATATAACTTTTCTGGTTTATGTCATCCAGCTGTTTTTATGCTGGTGAATGACGACAACTATCATGATTATGCAAAGTAACTGTGGTTAGTTCAAGTGACTATAATAATGTGCTTATGTTATCAATATGACAGGTTTATTTATGTGATATTGAGATTAACCCATGAACACCCAGCGCTACTTTTGTGTCAGTTCCCAAATGAATTTTTTCTCTATATCTAACCTTTCTTAAATGATTTATCACCATTTATTATAATATTATTTTCTGTATTTTGCATTTTATCAGTATAAATCATGTATTTTCCTGTATTTAATTTACTGAGCATGTAGATGTTCATAAAAATTCAATTTAAAGTTGAGGGTGATTATATCAAAAACAGAGAAAACTGCAGAAAAAGTGACTTTTTCAGTAAATATATTAATAACTGAACATAAACCCACTGTTATTTATCCAACTCCATGGGCTTTATTGGTGAATCAATGTAGTAGAAGATGATGGTGTTTCCATGGTAACTACGGAGCCTCTGAACATCCAAATGGGTCATATTTGATGACTATGAAAAGATAAATAACTGTATTTTCCACCAATTATTGACACATATTGATAGGATTAGTGGATCAATAGGTGTTAAATATTTTAGATCAGTAGATGCTTTTGGTTGATAATGGATGTTTGGGTCTGTATGGGTTAACATAGAATTTAAGGGTCAAGTATGCAACATTTTCCTAAAATAAAGCAATATATAAACTCTTGCAGTAAAAAACCTTCTTCATCATCACTCCTCTTTGAATATATAGTGGTGCATTTATCTCTGTATTTTTTCATTTCTCTTGTTTATCTTAGTTTATGGCTGCTAACCTTTATACAGCGAGTTCTGTCACCAAATGATAGCATGACTCAGGATGTGCAACGGGAGGATATAAAAATGATGCAACAGTTGTTTAATCTGTTTTTCTCTCTTACTTCACTGCTCATTATGTTGTGTAGTTCTGTCTGAGAGGCAAAGCTCAGCACAAAAACAGCTCTGTTGTCTCTAATACACACCTGTTACTTGGATAGAGGAAGGTGTAACTGTAGGCTTAGGCTCTATTTCTTTGAGAACATTATCATAGTAATGAGTTATGCACCAGTGTGGCCATGTATATGTGTTTTTAGAGGAAAAAAAGTTGTATTTTTCTACCTGGTCTTTATTTTGCTGTCACCACTTGCTCCCCTCATTCGCTTTATTGCTCACACCATCATCGTGCTTGTTCTCATTTTCTAAGAGGAGAAGAGGGACTGACTTGAATGGCTTAAAAACACAGGCGAGAAATGTTAAGTAGTTTACCTTTAAGATGTCATAAGCATAGACGATAGGCAAACTCGTCTTTTTCTTTGTTTTTGTGGCGGAGACACAAAAAAACAAAATATATTCTGTATTATACAGCACGTATTAAAGTTGCAAGAGTAAAAATCTGCTCCCAGTCCCTATCAAAATACTTGATATCCATACAGATGACCTTATACTGATTCACGCTGTGGTGGAAATGAAGATTCTTTTCCAATCCTCTGTGTTGACCTGTTGAACAGAGCAACAGAATCATGTCCAATGGAGTCTGAACTGTTTATCATATATCTAACCTTGGGATGCACCGATACCACTTTTTTCCAGACCAAGTACGAGTACTCACATTTGACTACTTGCCGATACCGAGTGCCAATATGAGTACTTAATAATCCCATTCCAGTTCTTAGTTCCTTTTGTAAATGTGCTTTATTGTCATTGTCATTAGTCTGACTGGAACAAAGTGCTGCTACTGACATTTGTGTTGGAATGAGTGTTTCTCAATTAATCCACCAGGGGGCGCCGCTCTTAATTAACCATGCTGGACAAATACCACGAAGAAGAGTAAAGTTTTTTGAGAAGAAGAAAAAGAAAGTAATAACAAACACGGAGACAACAGAGGTAATACTAATGTGATACTAATATTGCAGCGTTTTCACTAGTAAGGTTTAAAAGTGAAGCTTCAGCAGGTGGAGAAATGAGCGATAAGATTCATTTTCACTTCCGCTGGTGGTGGTCTGCACCGCTCCGTACCCCCGGCCGAGCCCTGGGCAGTTATCATAAATATGTCAGCAGTTTTTCACTAACTCACAGTCGCTCTTTGAACAGATTCTCTACCTCCACGGTTTCCGCTGGTATTCTCCGTCTGGGTACGCATCCGCCAGCGCCTGGAAAACGGATGGAATGTACGCAGAGGACGGACAGAGCGCTGCGTGCGTATCCGTCTGTGTCTTTAACGTTACTTGCAGACAGTGTTACTTTTATCACCATCATTTATTTTGAAAAATCTCCACACTTTTCACACTCCCCACACATTATTCCTCCTCCTCCGCGTACCTGCTGCACTGAACTGTGAATGTCACACGGCCATAAGTGGTATCGGTGCATTTGTATCGGATATCTTTTACGAGTACAAATACGAGTACACACACTGAGTATCGGAGCCGATGCCCGATACTGGTATCGGATCAGTGCATCCCTAATCTAACCCCTTTAGTTGCTTGAAAACACTTTTTAGTGGCCAGACATGTCCAGGAAAATGAGTTGAATTCTTGCTGCCTGTCAGACAGCTTGAAATACAATATACTGGAGTGCAATTATGGATTTTTCCCAATTATACAAAAAAAAAAAACCTATCAACTGCTGCAGTGTCAAGAGCAACAAATTTTTAGAAAAATCTCCATAACTGCCCTTTCTGATAGTATAATTATAAAACTTCAGCTTTTGCCAACAGCTGGAAGGGAAACCAAAGGAGGGAGGACATATTTTTTCATTATTTTTAAGGACCAGTTTACTGTCTAAAGTCCCTTCCTCATACCTATTACAGGTGCACCCTCTGGTAATGCACTCCAGTGATTTAAGGCAGTAGGTTTCTGGACAGAGAGCCTGTAAACACCCTGTTATCTAACAGAAAGCAGAGACCTCCCAAAACGATTGCAAGTATAAATCAAGGAATTTTGATTGTTTGTTGTAATCCTGGAGTGACGGTCTTCAGTGTCCCACAGAGCTCTGTTAACTCACTGACCGTATCTTTGTGAAGAGGCATGAAATATATGAGAGCAGCAGTATGTAGTCAGAGTGAGGCTCATTAAGAAAGCAGTGACTAATGGTCTAACGAAGAGCCTGTTTGGTTCATATATCAGTGTTATGTGGCATTCAACTCTTCAGTCAAATGTCCTTAGTTGGAAACATTACTGAGTCGCATCTCATTAATGCCAAGGTTAACACATTCCCTGTGAATGCCCTTCTGAATCTTAATTTCATGAATTTGAAACTTCCAATACATTTTTCATATATAGGGCCGGCTCTACTAAGGTCGTATGTACTCGTACGTCTCAATTATTTTTTCTTCCATCATTCCAAAAATGTTCACACTAGGGTGAAAAATGCATTTTCTGCATCTCATTTAATTGTTTCAACCGCAGTCATGTGTGCACAATACCATACCATCTTTATTTATAATGCACTTTAAGAACTTTACAGCTAGCCAAAGTGCCGTACACCAAACATAAAACTAGGGATTAAATAAGTAAATAAAACTAGTGATAACACGGGGTGTAAAGCGGGCTAAGAACAACAAAATACAACCATCATAAAAACAAAGACAAATTAAAATCTGATAAAAACAGCATTAAAAAAAAAAAATTACAATTACACATACAAACTGTTTGCACCTCCCTTTGAGACGTGTTAAATACACAGGGTGTCCCAAAAAATGTATACACACTTTAAATAATTGTAAAGTAGGTGTTTATTAAAATTCATTTAATTTTCCAAATGTAACAGAATTTACAAACATCTTTTTATTGTTTTGTCACCGCTTGTTCTCAAACTGACGTCTGTTCTGGTGCAGACACTGCTGACATTGTGAAGAAATGGAATCGCACACATCACGAAACAGTTCCCTTGGTATTTGAGTGCATTCACGTTCAATGGCCGCTCTCAATTCAGCGACTGTTGCAGTATCTCATAGCGTAGACTGTCTTCTAGGTATCCCCATAAAAAAAGTCTAGTGGTGTGAGGTCTGGTGAACTTGCCAAACACGTGGATTGGACAGAGGGGTTTCGAATACCCTCCATGTTCACCAGACACAAATACCAAGGGAATTGTTTCATGATGTGTGCAATTCCATTTCTTCGCGTTGTCAGCAGTGTCTGGACCAGAACGGACGTCAGTTTGAGAACAGGTGGTGACAAAACAATAAAATGATGTTTATAAATTCTATTACATTTTGAGAATTAAATGAATTTTAATGAACACCTACTTTACAACTATTTAAAGTGTGTATACATTTTTTTGGGACACCCTGTAGATGCAGTTTCAAAGAGCAAAATTGCTTTCAGGTTTGATAAATCACTTTGCGTGTGCTAAATTAATATATTTACATTTTCTCCTCCCAGCACACACACAATTGTGTTTAAACCCCCCATATTGCATTTTCATTTTGGCAAATATACTAACTGACACAACCCTTAGTGAGCAACCCTTAGTGAGCACTGTTAGTAAATGAGTTTGTAAATTTTTTATATTTACATTTACACATTTGGCAGATGCTTTTTTCCAAAGCAACTTACAGGGGAAAAACCAAAAAATAAAAGAATGAAATACAAGAATAGATTAAAGACACAAAACAGCTGTACAGCAGCCTTTTTTGTTTTAATACACACAAATATTTAATAGATCCGGCCCATAATGTACTAAATTAATATTGTTAAGATAAAATAAGATATTCCTTAACTGATCCCACAATGGGGAAATTCACAGTGTTGTCAGCAGCAAAAACATACACATACACATAAAACAATCAATCATATAAATTTGAGTAAAAAAGTGTTTAAAAGGAGAGTGAAAATATGGTTTGATATGAATGTTGTGCAAATGGTTATATAAATATATAGATAGATGGATAGACTGTACATGTGCGGTTTAGATATATAAATATAGTGCCTATAGGCAGTGATGGACAACATAATACTGGGTCGAAACACAGTAATGTTCCGTCAGAGAGTGAAATTTAATTGATTGCCATTCCAACGTTTATTTCAGTATAAAGTAGCTTCTTGTGTTGGATAATCCCTTATGGTCCAACTAAAGCAAAAATTCATGTAAAAATTAAGATGTGGGTCATTTAACAACACTAATCAGTCAAATTGTCTCTGAGAGATGTGTCTGAGAGATTTCAAATACTGTTTTTTGACACTACAATAAAACCACACACCTTCATTCTGCAGCTTTCTGCTTTTGGGTATGAGCTGATGTTGTTTCATGCCATCACATACACATCACATTTGACAGACTTGGTGATCAGTGATTGGTTGTTACTGCTGTCAGTCATGTACTGTATTTAATGCCCTCACCTGTCAGAAAACCTGTGGTTGAATAAAATCAATACGTTTTCTATGGCTCAAGTACAAAGTTAAAAGTCTAATGTCCTCTTGTACCACTTGAATCACAATATGCTGAAATGTGAAAACGGAATAAGTGCCAAATGACGATAAAACTACCAAGCCTTTTCATCAGAAATGAAAGGGAGCCAGTGTATTTTTTTTGTGCAAGAAATGTCCACAAATGACCCAAAGAAATGGAATTCATTCAGTCATTCATTTTCTAAGCTTTTAAATTCTCCGCAGAGTTTCAGGGGATTCAAAAGCCTACCTTGGCTACCAACTGGACATGTTTCCGATTATATTATTATTATTATTATTATTATTATTATTATTATTGCTTCACAAATTGGTCATAGCTGCAATTTTTATTTGTCTTCACATTCCAGTTTAACTTTATTTTAATTCATTCAATTTGTGATTTGAGTCAGAAACGTCCCTCAGTGAAGGCAGACCTTGCCGTTCAGAAAATCTGCATTTGACTAATTACAACACAGCTAAAAACACACAGGATTCACCGTTTCATCAAACAGAAAGCCCTTCCTCTGGTGCTATCATCATTCAAGCTCAGCAGACAATGTAGTCCATTACATAATCTCTGTGGTCACGCTTTTTGACCTGGAGGAAGTGTGATTAATTACTGCCCTCGCTGAACACTGTTTGACATTTTTTTTTTTTTTTTTTTTTTAAACACATCACATTTATTAATACAATGAAATATTTATTCTGAATTAGGACCTCAGAATTAGGGCCCTGTAGTGTCTACTCCTGTATCTGACCCTAGACCATTAGAGGAGGAGAACAAGGACAGCCATTAAGAGCTTTAAAATTCTGTGAAAGTATAAATATATTAATGTTGTATTTCAGTCAGTTCCTGAAAAATCTTTGGACGGTTTATCAAAGAGTAAATGTGAACTGAAGGAAGACAGAATGCACATGTCAATTCAGAACCTCTCATAGTAAAGCACTTTATTCTACAGCATTATTTCTTCTGACCTTTATCCAAAAAATAACTCTGTGTACTTTACAAAGCCTTTTTTCATAGCTTATTACATTAGCACCCTGGTACAAAAGCCCCAGACCAGCTTTTGCATTAAAGTGGCAATAATTAGCCTTCCTACAAACCTTGAAGATTCTAATTTAAAATACGAGGAAGAAAAGACACATTCTGCCTCCAACGTTCTTCTGCCTGAAGTGGACTTGAATCATACTTTGGTGTAACTGTTGTTGAATGTGCTGAAAAATTATTTTAACCCGTAAAAGCCCAGTGTTATTTTTGTGGCAGTTCCCAAATGATTTTTCCTTTCTATTTAACCTTTCTTTAACTGATTTTTCACCATTTATCATAATATTATAATCTGTATGTGCTTTTTTTCCAGTGAAAACCATATAAAATCCCGTATTTAAGTGACTGATCATGTACTTCAATCATCATGCTGATATTACATTTGAGGGTTATTATATTAAAAACAGAGAAAAGTGAAGAAAAAGTGACTTTTTCAGCAAAATCTATCATTAACTGAACATAAACCCAGTGTGTCCAATTTTCTCTATATCTAACCTTCCTTAAGTGACTCATCACCACATATTATAATATTATCTTCTGTATTTTGCATTTTACCAGTATAAATCATGTATTTTCCTGTATTTAATTTTCTGATCATGTAGATGTTCATAAAAGGTCAGATTAAAGTTGAAGGTTATTATAGCAAAAAGAGAGAAAACTGCAGAAAAAGTCACCTTTCAGTAAAATATATTAATAACTGAACATAAACCCAGTGTGTCCATCCGCTGTCATTGATCCAACTCCATGGGTTTTACTGGTGAATTAATGTTGTAGAAGATGACAGTGTTTCTGTGGTAACTACGGAGCCTCTGAACATCCAAATGGGTCATATCTGATGACCATGAAAAGACGACAAACTGCATTTTACACCAATTATTTACATGGATTGATAGGATTAATGGATCGGAAGTTATTAAACATTTTAGATCAGGTGATGCTTTTGGGTCTTTATGGGTTAATAGAGAGTATGTATTTGCAACAGGCTTTACTTGCAACACAAGCTGTAACTTTACATCTCTGAGGGTTGGCAACATGTTGAACCTCTGATAGAAATTTAAAAAAAAAAAAAAAAACCCTGCAGATTATACTGTTATTATTGCACAATTACATCAAAAAACTTGCCTCTCACTTTACATATTCTCATCCTGGTACAGTGGGCCTGGATAATAAACCATTATCAACAAATATAACAATGCACAGAGAGAGGAGAAAACAGACAAGGTATGAAAATGCAACACTTTGGCCCCATAGAGCCTGTTAGTCCACAGCTTTAAAAAGTTAATGGAATAATATTTGAACATTTTAATGACTTGGACATATAGGTGGGATGTTTCAACCATTTTTTTTTTTAACGTAATTTAAATTGCACCGAATTTCCACATTCATGCCCTGTTCTGTCCTCATGGGTTCAATACTAATTTAACATGCAGGTTTTAACTCTGTAAAACCTAGACAGCCACCGGCAACCAAAGGTATTTACTGATTTAAAATGTTTAATAACCTTTGAACCAGGAAACCTATTAATACATTGAAATAAATAAGGCAAAATGCAGTTTCTCGGCTTTTTTCTTTCTTTTTTTTTTTTTAATAAATCTTTTTATTGGATTTTTTGTACACACATAGCAATATCTGACATGTACAATGTTTCCAGGTGTTCTCGTTGAAAGGTAATAGGAAGTTGTCTTATACAATCTATATTGGGAACAATAACAGTTTTAATCTAAGCCAGAAAAGTTTCTATTAATGAACCATGATTAACCATTATCCCTTCCCACCCACTATTAAGAGAAAAAACAATTTAAAACAAAACACAAAGAAATACAAAAAAAAACAAAGAAGAAAGATATGACCCATTTGGACGTTCAGAGGCAGAAGTGAATGTGGAAACAGTGTCATTTTCTACAGCATTGATTCACCAGTAAAACCCATGGAGTTTGACAAATAGTGGTGGATATAGATGCTTGTTTTTCTTGTGCAGTTAATGATATACAGTTGAAAGTTTTTGGACTCACAAGGCATTTGTGATCTTCTGCATATCTATAAGAATCCCTTTTAGGTCATTTAACTCTTCCTAGTATTGTTCCATTCTCCAAACCCACATGCTCCCTTCTACATGTGCTCTGCTCCTTGGAGGTCAAACACATTGAAACGATAAATAATTTAGTTTTATTTTTTATTAACAATTTTTTAAAATTGCATTTGTTTACCTTTTGACACACAAAAAAGATTTTTCAGCAAATAATTCATGATAGTATTTGAAAGTGTTTAAAGTTTTCATGGACTGTATACTGTAAAGAATGTAACCCACTGTGATTGAAAGATCCTGTTGATACTATCAATGTATGACCTTTGTTAACTTTAGCTCTCTATTGCCCCCCCCCCTTTATATATATTTTTTTTTTTTTTTTTTTTTTATTTTTTGTCATTTCAATTTTAAAACTTCAATCAAAAGAAAGTTCTTTTTTTAAAAAAAAAAAAAAGAAAAGAAAAGAAGGTGTTTAAAGTTTGAAGGGTGTCCAAAAACTTTTTTCCACTACTGTATTTTGCCCCAAAATTTATTTTTTTCTTCATTTTTTTCTGTTGATATCATGACTTTTGAATTTTTCCAACCAGGGACCTTTCTGTGTGGAGTTTGCATGTTTTCGCTGTGTTTGCGTGAGTTCTCTCTGGGTACTCTGGCTTCCTCCCACCGTCCAAAGACATGCATCGATAGGTTAATTGGTCAACCTAAAAAAAACAAATGCCCATAGGAGAGTGATTGGTTGTTCGTCTCTATATGTTAACTGACGACTTGTCCAGGGTGTACCCTGCCTTCAACCACGGGTATATGGGATAGGCTCCAGCACCCCCTGAGACCCTAGTGAGAATAAAGTGGGTTCAGAAGATGGATGGATGAATGAATGAATGAACTTTTGAATTTACTCTGAACTTTTATGAACATCGAGATGATCAGTGAATTAAAAGTAGTGGAATACCTGATTTTCTTTTAAAAATGCAAAGTGCAGAGTGTTAATATTTTAATAAATGGTTGTAAATCGTTTAAATGTGGAAAAAATAATAATTGGGAAGTCATCACAAAGTAGTTCTAGGTCTGCAAGTGTGAAAGCCTCCTTTCAGCACCACGGACAGCTCCACTCACCTGGTGCACCACAACACTTATTTCTTAACTTTTATGTTCAATGCTCTTCTAATGCAAGAACACAATGCTCTGTCAACATCGAAATGAATACGCTGAAGTGACCTGAATACAGAGTCCATCTGCGTTGACATTAAACCACTCTGGATTCTCTCTCCATTTTGTCAAAGTGTCCTTGTACAATACAGCCACCAACCATTAGCTTGTAGCTCGGGCTCTTTGTCCCATTGTTTGAGTCAGACTGTCACAACAGCAGAATGTCCTGTAGTCATTCTCAGTTGTAATATTTCTAAGGCTGAATGTGATGTTCCTATTATTTATGATGTGCCACTCTGGATCCTTTGGTATTTTTCTTTCATGTGGTTAGGTGTTGTTTTCACTGTGAAATAGACTGTTGGACAACTGAAGACATTCTGAAAGCCCTATGTGTGTCTATGGTCACATAAGTACTGATGTGACTTCAATATTGTTTGCACTATTCAAATATTTCAGCTATGGCTGGATGATTTTGACCAAAAGTAAAATCTCTCAAGAACAAGCATTGCGCATGCCAGTACTCTGGAGGGGTGGCTGCGGGGGGATGTCTGAAGAAAAGGGTTTGGACTTTTGAATTTAGTATTTTCAAAATGTAGCTGCTCGAACCGTTTTTGTAATATCTCATACCCCACCTTTAATTTCAGCACTTACTTGGATATAGTTTTAAAGCGGTTTTCTATCAGGTGTTCTATATGGACTATCAGGGAAGTAGCATTAATCACCAAGGTTTTTTTTTTTCCAACAATTGCAAGTCATAGGTGCAGCACCCAAGCCAGTTTGGGCACCACAGATGCTAAATAAATGTAAAATCAATGTGGAGTGTATTATACATGCTAAACAACTTTTCCCGGGCTAATGTTTGCAGATGGCCCTTAGTAAGATTCTATAGCAAGTTTTGCATTTAAGCTTTTTGGAAGTTGTTTATTTATTGTATGTTCTTCCTCTTTTTGTGCACATACAATAATAGTAAGTGCGATAACGGAATGTATGCTTGTGTGTGAGTGATGGGTTTCTGCTTGTGTTTTACCTATTTATTTTAGCTGCTTTTATTTGTATGTTTATAGTAGATTTGATATATTTTCATGACTCTCAATAGATATATGAACTTTAAGTCATTTAGGTCATTTCAGCATTCATATTGTTTTTCACTGTTGGTGTGAATATGTTGTTTGTTGAAGTTGAGGACGTGGTGTAAGATCATGTATGTACAGGAGATGGACAAGCTGGCAATTTATTTATAGCAAAAGAAGAGAAAGGAACTTGTTTTAACTTGCCAGGTGTCACATGCTGCAGCCTCCTCATGACACCTTGGTATCTGTTTGCAAGCCCTATAGCAGTGTTTTTCAACCTTGGGGTTGCCTGGAATTCAAATGGGGTCGCCTGAAATTTCCAGTAATTCATAAAAATTTTAAAAACTTACAAATAAAAATATATGGTGAGTTGACTGAGACAATCCCAATACATCAGACATGACACACTGAAGCTGAAACTGAAGCACTGTGGTACTGTTTCTGTCAAATGTTCATTGTGGTCGGTTTCAGATGCTGCAGCTCTTTCATAATTCATAATTTGAGTTCTTGTTTTTTCAGTATTAATTGTCAGCCTTGTAAATCCAAGTTGGACTGACTGTACATTTCCTGACCAAGGAAAATCAAATTTTCACTTTGTGCAGTAATCTACACCTGGCTTTACTGCCTCCGTCCATAATAATATACATTATACAGACTAAATGTCGTCTAAAATTAACATTTATTTGCAACATAGTATAGCAGACTATTTCATGATCAAAAACAAATTAATTTTAGCAAAAACATGTCTCCATTTTGAATGTGTCGGGTCACCAGAAATTTGTGATGTTAAAATGGGGTCACGAGCCAGAAAAAGGTTGGAAACCACTGGTATAAAGGGTCGACAAAATAAGCAGAAAGCTTCAGCCTACTCCTTTTCAGTCGCACTGTATAAATTAATCATTTAATTAGTAGAAATTAATTATTTAATTAGTGAAGTTTGTATTATAAATTTTTGTTTCATGGAGTGATTGTTGGATCTATGGGTTGGATGGATCTGTGGACTGTTTATTCTTCAGACTGAAATAAAACAATTAAAAACAATATATGATGTGCAGATTGGAATGTCACTTTTACATTTTTTTGTACTTGTTGCAACGCCTAAGATTCTATTTCTATTCAATACACAATTAAAAAAATAGTGTAAAATTATACAAAATTATATATATATATATATATATATATATATATATATGTGTGTAATATTTTCTTGTTACTCCTCAGTCTCCAAGCTGTGCGCCTATGCCTTACACAAATTCTGGATAAAAATGCTAGAACAGAGTCATCACCAAAGCTGGCTGAAATCCTCAAGAAAACCTTAATCACTACAAGGGAGAGAAACATTTTTGTACCCACTGGGAATAAAAAATTATTCAGCAGAGGTGGGGATTTGAACCAGCAGGGGGAAATACCCACATCCCACCAGCAAACCCATACAATGCAGATTTTCTCTTTTTGAAAACTTTTGTGTCCGTTAAACGTCGGTCAGTTTGGTCAGAGCGTTTCACCCCGCTGCGGTCTTTTCCAGTTCTATGCGATGCAGTAGGTTCTGATCCTTCACACACCGACTCAAAAGCTGAGTCTGGGAGAATGACAGGACAGTCTATTGTGAATAGGATCTTGAGTTGCTGCCCGGTCCTGCTGGCTGATGAACAAACACTCAAAAGGTGCCCTGCAACAATACAAGGGAAACTTGAGAGGAGCTGCCTGGAAAATGGAAGCGCAGAGTTGTTTACGACTGCAGTGGAGAACCTGAAAACACTTGAAACAAAATGGAGGAAAATCGTCACAGTTTCAAGATTTCCATTACTCTTCCCCTGTTCCTATAGGCTTTTTTTCAACATCCCTACTGAAGTGAATGAGTGATACCATTGAAAATACTTGAGTACACAAAAGCTTTAGCTTCAAAGTAGATGAATAACAGGAGATGGAAAAGTTGGCAATTTATTTATAGTAAAAGAAGAGAAAGGAACTTGTTTTAACTTGCCAGGTGTCATATGCTGCAGCCTTCTCATGACACCTTGGTATCTGTTTGCAAGCCCTATAGCAGTGTTTTTCAACCTTGGGGTCGGGACCCCATGTGGGGTCGCCTGGAATTCAAATGGGGTCACCTGAAATTTCTAGTAATTGATAAAATAAAAAATAAAAAAACAAAAACAAACGTACTAATAAAGAATATATGTTGAGTTGACAGAGACAATCCCAATACGTAAAAGACATGACAAACTCTGAAGCTGAAACTGAAGCGCTGTGGTTCTGTTTATCTTTCAAATGTTCATTGTGGTCAGTTTCAGATGCTGCAGCTTTTTCATAATTCATAGTTTGAGTTCTTGTTTGTTCAGTATTAATTGTCAGCCTTGTAAATCCAAGCTGGACTGACTGTACATATCCTGACCAAGGAAAATAAAATTCTCATTTTGTGCAGTAATCTACACCTGGCTTTTCTGCCTCCGTCCATAATAACATACATTATATAGACTAAATGTCGTCTAAAATTAATGTTTATTTGCAACATAGTATAGCAAACTATTACATGATCAAAAACACATTAATTTCAGCAAATAAAATGACCGGGGTCGCCAGAAATTTGTGATGATAAAATGGGGTCATGAGCCAAAAAAGTGTAGGAGCCCCTGCCCTATAGCATTAATTTTCAATGTGCACAGTTCCAGATAGTAGTCAGTAAAACATCTTGCAGGTCAGAGGTTGACGACATGGGCCAGCTGTTGTTGTTACCGTTGATGTCGTAAGTCTAGTTATGACATGATATGAAGCATGTGGACACAGAAGACTAGGCTTCCTTCAATGCTGTCCTCATTCTTGCATTTCCTGTCTTTTTCTTTTTTATTTCTTTCCCATTCTTTTTTTTCCTGACTGTAACCCTGACCATTGTTCTAACCATATCAAGTTGTTTTTATGCCTAAACCTAAACAGACCATAACCATGGCATAGCCTAACATAATGTAGCGTAAGGTAACGTAGCGTAACGTAATGTAGTGCAACGTAGCGTGGCGTAACGTAGCGTGGCATAACATAAAGTAGCATAACGTAACATAACATTGCATAACGTAGCATAGCATAATGTAGCATAACATAACATAATGTAGCATAGCATAATGTAGCACAACATAACGCAACAGAACATAACGTAGCATAGTCTAATGTACCATAACAAAGTATTGTAACATAACGTAGCATAGCATAATGTAGTGTAACATAACATAACATACCGTAATGTAACATAACATAAAGTAGTATAACATAACATAACATAACATAAAGTAGCATAATGTAACGTAGCATAGCATAATGTAGCATAACATCCAGATTAACATATACTATAAAACTTAACAAAATGTAATGTAACATGACATAACGTAGCATAGCATAATGAAACGTAACATAAAGTAATGTAACATAACGTAGCATAGCATAAAGTAGTGTAACATAACATACCGTAACGTAACATGAAGTAGCATAACATAACATAACATAAAGTAGCATAATGTAACGTAGCATAGCATAATCTATTATAACATCCAGATTAACATATACTATAAAACTTAACAAAATGTAATGTAACATAATATATCGTAGCATAGCATAAAGTAGTATAACGTAACATAACATAAAGTAGCATAACGTAACATAACATAGAGTAGCATAATGTAACGTAGCATAGCATAATGTAACATCCAAATTAACAAAAAACTTAAGAATAGGACTTGTATTTACATGTTGTATTCCTTTCATCTCTCATCGTTGTATCCTTGATTCCTGTCATGTTTCTGACTACTTCTTATTATGAACACAAAGCACAACAAATACACAATTTTTTTCCCCAGTAATGTCCACTTCTTCATACAGTATTTATTCACAAGCTAACACGTTTCCAAACACGTAATACAGAACACAAAATGAACATTATGGAAGAAAAATAAAAGACAACACATGGCATAACATACCTAAAGCACCAATTAGTAAGAATAGAGTGAATAAAAAAAAAACCTTCCTAAGAAACATGAAAGAAATCACTAGTTTCTTTCTTTACAAAAGGAGCCTTAACAGCAAAGTGCCTATATTTTGCAAGTAACAGTAACATGTGCAATTACGCATAATGATAAAGCAAAGCCCATCATATACAAACTTGAAAGTAGCCATTTAAGTCCATTCAAGTGCTGTTGCTCAGAATGCTTTCCATCTCCAATTTAGTGAAAACTTTCTTTACAAGATAAAGGGAAAAACACAGTGGGAGGTGTGCGTGTGCAAAGATAATTATCAGACTCAACAGAACGGATGAAGGCTGCCGCCGTCACTTCACCCCGCCGGTACTGCAATTAAACCCCCACAGGCAGCGCTGTTATCTAAAAAGTACTCGAGTGTTCTTCAACGTCCAGTTCAGAACAACAAAGGTAATTTATGTCGGATTTAATATTTTTTTTCTGTTTGTGAACCTTTCGTGACTATATAGACGATGTGTGCAGACTTTCATTTTCCATCACAATACCTCCCCCCCACCACCACCCACCACCAAAAGATACCGCAACACAGCACTTAGTGAAACCAGGAGTCCTTATACTGTAGTAATCCGTACAAATGAATAAGAACTTATGATCCTTGGACACCAGACTTTTATATGTCTAGGGATTTATTATAAAACTAGGGAAACACAAAGCAAAGCCTGAAGGGAAACAAAACCCCTGACATCTGCTTGTACATCAAACAAACTGTGAATAATACATAAAACAGATAATGCTACTGCACTTTTACTGGTAAATAGGAATTTACAGTAAGTCAACAGCAAGACGCAGACTATGAGGCTTAGCATAAAACATTTGTATGTTGTTATACACAGTCATAATATAGAATAGTGTTTTATTGAAATGAATACTTTCCACCCCAGCCACCCCCCTGCCCATTGAAGGAAAACATGAAAAGCGTACCCTTTAGTTAGAAATTCCATTGAGATTATTTATATCCAGAACTTGGCAACATTTTATTGGGTTGCACTTTCAGATATCATATGTATAATGGGACTGCTGTCACAACACGGAATGAAAGCAAAAAAAAAATACCTATGATACATGAAAAGTAACATGCAGAAGCAATGCAAATTATTCCTCTTGGGAATTAAGTCGGTAACAAAGAGCCTCCGGGGCGCAGACACAATGAGCAGAATCAAAGCTCTTAAGAAGCAGCAGCACCACTAGCAGCAGAGGAGTCACTTTGAGCTTATTTAAATAGACTGGTGCTGCAATGACATGCAATGACATGGCTTATTGTAACTGTCAGCTGACAAAGCACGGCGTGACTTAGTGTTTGTCAGGAAGGTCAATTAAATAAACACCATGTGAAGACGCCCCAACATACAACCAGGTTTAGGTCGGTGGACAATGGAAATCAATATGTAATCTTCATTATTTTTCACATTCGCCCCTGAGGGGCAAAAAAAGGTTTAATAAAACAGAAAAATACAAATAAAAATAAATAAATAAATAAATAATGGTAAGGCAGCAACACAAAGCAATATGTGGCACTTAAGTCTGTATAATAGTCATTCACAGTGTGGGTGTGTATGATAAATGTGTTTCATATGTATACAAGTGGAGTTATGTGTATTTGTGTGTGCAGACAGCGTTGGAGGTTAGTTACCTTTGTCCCTATGAGAGTATTACAATCATGTCTGTCTGTCTGTAACTGAAAATCGACAGTGCATTTTGGGCTGTACATATGGATCATATGTCGTGGTCTGACTCGTGCGGATCCAGATAGTAAATTTTTTTCACTATTTCCTCTTGCTCTGTTTACCTGCTCAATGTTGCCCCCTGTGGGAATTCAGCACAGTGGTATGTGTCAGTGTGGAGACGTTACAGATCACCTGTAGCCCTGTTAAAATGTAGTACGTAACTTTTTTATTTATTTAATCATAGTTAAGTAACTTTTTTGTACATTCACATTTTTGTAGCTATTTCATTACATTTTAAAAGCATAAATCAACCCCCCCCCCACCACCACCACCACTACCCTGCATATCACACCATGTATATGTGCAGCCATGATTATGTAAATAATGTAAAATGTTTACTTTTTAGTTCAAATTCTTTATTTATATAAATATTTATATAAATACCAAATTTCTTATTTTTCTCTTTGTTTTCATTTTCACTTGTTTGTGGGTTTTTTTCTACCTGTCTTTCTCTCTGCACTGGTGTATGTTTCTACTGTTAACTGTGAAATTTCCCCACGGTGGGTAAATGTCTGTCTGTCTGTCTGTCTGTCTGTCTGTCTCTCTCCCTGTCTATCTCTCTCTCTCTCTCCCTCTATCGATCTTTCTCCCTTTCTTTCTCTCTCTCTCTCTCTCTCTCTCTCTATCTATCTATCTATCTATCTATCTATCTGTCTGTTTGTCTCTATCGATCTCTCTCACTCTATCTCTCTCCGTCTATCCCTCTCTCTATATCTATCTCTCTATATCTATCTCTTTCGATCTCTCTCTATCTGTCTGTCTGTCTGTCTGTCTGTCTATCCAGTCATCCAACCATCTATCTATCCAGTCATCCATCTATCTATCTATCTATCTATCTATCTATCTATCTATCTATCTATCTATCTATCTATCTATCTATCTATCTATCTATCTATCTATCTATCTATCTATCTATCTATCTATCTATCTATCTATCTATCTATCTATCTATCTATCTATCTATCTATCTATCTATCTATCTATCTATCTATCTATCTATCTATCTATCTATCTATCTATCTATCTATCTATCTATCTATCTATCTGTCTCTGTATCGATCTCTCTCACTCTATCTCTTTCCCTGTCTATCTCTCTCTATATCTATCTCTTTCGATCTCTCTCACTCTCTATCTCTCCATCTATGTATCTCTCTCTCTCTGTCTCTATCTCTCTATTTATCTCTGTAACTTAGGATGAAAAAAGCTCAAGATCTCCATCAGCTAATCAATCAGTCAATAAAAGAAACAGAAATAAAAAACAAATAAAAGAACAGCAAATACAACCTGCATGAACAAAAGCAAAGCAACAGATTCAATATGATATTTAATTACTGCACGGCTTTATTGAATTTGCGACTCTTGATTATTCAAAGCTAATATTCTATCGTCTCCTTTTATTTCTATGTTACATGCCATTTTTTGTGCCACACAGTTCAGCAGATCATAGAATATTAATTATTTGTCAAATAAGTGATTTCCTAAGTAGGATAAGCAGGATAATGTACGAGAGCTGCTCATTATTCATTATTCTTCACACCTAAGCTTAATTTATGTTGGGTTTTTTTTTGCATATATTCTAAGTGATGGACTACAATGACATTTACGTAACATCATTACATGTAACTAATTACCCTCTAACACTGTATATGCATGAACTGTGGTGGGTCCTATGACCTTCTGGACACGTGGCCTGTTCCAGAGGTCCTGAACAGAAGGACATCATAACCACCAGACCACATTACTGTCCTCACCCCCACCCCCCCACCCCTCACCCCTCTGCAGTGCTCTGATGCAGCTGTGATGTTCTCAGTACAGACCCAACACCAGGCTTATGGGCTCTTTGGTACCCGACTAGACTTCATGAGCTTCCTGAGGTGGAAAAGATGCTGTCATGGGTGATCAAATTATGTCCGGTGACACGCTCTGCTTTGGCCTCAGTGATGGTCACGGCATTGTGCTTCATCCCTTTTTCTTCCCGTTTTCCACAATCACCACCTTTTTGTTTTTGATGTTGAGGCTGGGGATCAGTTTGTGACTCCACTGAGCCATGGCGCTGATCTTACCCTTTACACCTGTACTTACAGATAAATGATGATAGATGCGTAGATATAAACATGGCTAGGAACGACCGTGGCCTTATATCTTGTTATTGTAATGCAGCTTTGCTTAAATGTTTGATGGATTACAGACTTCGTACAGTAAACTACAAACTTAAATTCTATGTACTAAAGCAGAAGTAAGTGCTTTTTTATGTGTCTGTCACATCACAGAAAAATGTGTTATCAACTGCCAAGCCTGATTTGTATGGACTATAAAATAAGGTTTCAAAATCATAAAAAAATCATAAGTATTCTGTTCTGAAGCATTGAAGGCATGTCTGCTGAACGCAAGAGAAATAAACTAGACATGCAATCTGCTCTTACTCACACTTTTACCATTATAGATTGAAGATGAATGAAGTTACGCAACCAACATTATCCATTTATACTGCATTATTTGGACTCTAGTGACCAAAACAACAATTTTTCTTTGCAGATTCATTCAAATATAATATTCCTATAGTAATGATGTAAAACAGAGAATGTGCCTTTGCCGTGCAGATTCTGTGTAATGTTTCAGAGCCTGGCCAAGCAATTAAGAGTGAGAAAGTACTGTGCTGCAATACTAATCATTCCATATCTGTTTTTAAAAAAATAATTTAGCAGCAACCATAATAGCTCAAATTATAGGTCTAAGCAAGTACTTTATCTCATTAAGGTATCATAACCAAATATTTAATAAAAACATGAATTTATCATCTCTGATAAAGTAACGCAGTGAGGAAAATAATACAGCAGTTATTCAAGGTTTGGAAAAAAATACCAAAGTGGTGTTCCTCAAGGAAAGTACAAATATTTAGCATAGCACACATTTCTTAATATATGAGAGTACAATATATCCAAAAATGAAACTATCATTTTTATTTTAGTTTTAAAAGACATTAATTCATGGTAACGGAGTGAAAATCCAAAAAAGTAACGGAATGAGGTGTTCGTTCAGTGTGATGTACCAGAAAAATAAAAAGATTTTATTAAGATACTGATCAAGTTATCAGTCTTTGGCGACATATGTTTCATTATGATATTTAAAACACATCTCTCTGCTGCTTTTTATAATACATAACGTTCAAAATCATTATTTATATAGGGGCCCCACCATATGGAATAATTGAAGCCAGTCACAGCAAACCTGTGTGTTCTTACACAGATTCAAAAAACTCTCAAAACTGGATTTCATAGAACACCCCAGGCACTACTTTCACCTGCTCTGTTGTTTTCCTTGATTCAATTACCATTTTTCTTAGTCAGAGAACTTATTAGTTTCATTCTGAATTTCGTTTCATAGTTTTGTCGATTCTTATTTATTTCTACGTGCACTGCTTACGATGTACTGAGTTTCTTTGTCATACTTGTTTTTGACTTATTTCCTTCATTTAGTTAATTTTGTTTACTTATGATTGTATATCATTATTAGACACTGCAAATACTTTTTTATGTCAAGTCTTTGGGGAGGCCCTCGATAAACCACTTTGGTTTTTGGCTTCCCCGGCATGTCTTTTACTGTTTCTATTATTATGTTTTGTTGTGTTGTATACATGCGAATGAACAATAAACAATAAACCATTGTAGTATTTGATTATTATGAAATATAATATTTGACATAGGCCTATATTTTGAATATATTTATCTAGACATTGCTATTTACATTCTGAATTTATGCTGTATATAGTCATTTACAACTTTTACTGTTCTTAATTTACACTGTTTTCTCATATTTTCTTAAATATCCAGTTATAATTCAGGTACAAATTAAATAAACACAGTTTTAGAAACTAGCGATATGTCTTTCATGCTGAGCAATCAAAAATGTTGTTTTAGAAAAAAAATAAATTCACTCTCATGTCCACTTTGGTTTGGCCCGGCCCCTCAGTCATAATGCTCTTAATAAGTATTTGAATATAATGATTGACTGCAATACATTAATGAGATTCATATATAATATGTTGCTTATTTACTATCAATAAACAGTAATTACAAGGTTATAAAACTGTTGGTTAATGAATTAGTTCTTGCAGATCGGCTCATGTTAGACAGAAAGTATTAACTGTGTCTTGAGTACAGTAAGCCAAAAAGTAACTAATAAATACATTTACCTTAATAACTATTTGACACGTTTTTTTGTTTACAATATGCGTTACCGAAGATTAAAATCTTCTATAACATCTTACTTGAATATAAAATAAGTTGAAAGCAAAACAAAAAAAACCAAACATTATATTTGTGTATAAACATAAATATTTTATTGATATTTATTGATGCACTTTGCAGTCAGGGGCTTTTTCTTTTCTTTCTTTCTTTTTTTTTTTTTTTGGTTCTTTACACCATCATAATGGATTAGAATTGAAGCAATACAGATGTGACAGAAGCACAGACCCTCCTAAACTTTTGCTATATTTATTTCTTTTTTTTTTCTCAGATGAATGATGCTCTCCTTTGCTCTTCTTGAGAATTCACAGCTACCAAGTGAAAATTCAACACTTGGAATCAACACCAGACTTTTTATCTACTTAAAATATCAAAGAATAACCAGGGAGCAAAGTAACTGCTTTTAAGCCTCGAAAAGTGGATGAAAGCTGTTTAAAATAATTGCGAAATGGTTAATCCCATATTTTTGTTAAACCCCTTGAATTAAAGCTGAAAGTCCAAACGTCAGTCGCATCCTGATGGTTTCAGTGCAAGTGGTAAAATGTCTGTCACTGTCTAAATATATATGGACCAAATTAATATTTACATAAGAAACAATAATGAAGTGAGTATCTTGGGATTGATTGCTGTTTCCACCTCAAACAAAACACCCCTGTAGGTCAAAGATGGAAGTTTTATTTATTTATTTATTTATTTATTTATTTATTTAACCATAAAGTCCCATTGACAAGGGAAATCTCTATTGTAAGGGAGACCTGGCCAAGGTAACAGCCATACAAAGTCCACACAATACGAAACATATATGATACACAAACTATAAAACACAACAACAACTATTCAACCATAATGACGTAAAGAAAAACAGTGATCTTCCTCCTTCACTGGATTCTCCATGGTGCTTTTAAAATCAGTCACAGAAATGAATTTAGATTTACAGTTTTGACTGAAATTAACCCATAAAGACCCAGTGCTTCTTATGTGTCAGTTCCCAAATGCATTTTTCTCTCTATTGAATTTTTCTTTAGTGATTTATCACCATTTATTATGACATTATCTTCAGTATTTTGTATTTTTTCGGTGTAAATCATGTATTTTCCCATATTTAATTCACTGATCATACATGTTCATTAAAGTTCAGATTAAAGTTGAGGGTTATTATAGCAGAAACAAAGAAAACTGAAGAAAAAGTGACTTTTTCAGCAAAGATTTCAATAACCCAACACAAAAATAAGCATCTCCATCTACTGTCATTGATCCAACTCCATGGGTTTTACTGGTGAGTCAATGTTGAAGAAGATGACAATGTTTCCACGGTAACTGTGGAGCCTCTGAACATCCAAATGGGTCATATCTGATGACCATGAAAAGCAGTGGCGGCTGCTCGTCTTTCAGACAGGGGAAGCTCATTGTCGGCTTACATCAAAAAAAATTGTCAAGTTATTTAAACATAAATTCGGCCCTCTGTTCCTTTTTAAGAAAATGCTCAGTGACCTTATCTTACCAAGTAGGCGTCTTTTCCAGGGACTGGACCAGTGTCCTCTGAATGTCCAGCAGAGCTGGGCTGCTCAGACGGCCTTGGCCCATTGTGTTGTGGGTGTAAGACTTCAGCCTTTTTAAACTACAGATGCTCCTTTCACCCCTACCTAGCCAACAGTTTGATTGATTTAACTATCTACAAAACGATATTAAACTCGAACAAGAAATGATTAAATTATGGAACTGAAACAAGAAAACATTGAAATTATGTTAAATTGAAACAAGGAGGTACAATGAGTGTGTTTTATTTACAGTGCAAGAAATGAACAAGTAATTTCATAGTGGTTTCGCTCTCGATTTCACAGCAGAATGGTAATAAGTTTAATGGTATTAAACTGAACTGTCAGTAAAGGAGTAGATCTCAAAAGAGCTGTCAATCAAACGGGATTCAGCCTTTCGACTGATCCTCCAATCAGCACGTGGAAGCTCAGCGTCCAGCCCAGCCGAGCTCCACCCACAGCTCCATTCACCCCCAGAGATGCCAGGCGTCTGGGGGCGGGACATCGTGGCATTTATCCAACTATCATCCAGTTTTGAGGCAATGAAAAAAACTGTTCCACTCAGTCCCATTGAAGTGCATGGACGCTGAGCGTCTACGGGCAAATGTACTGAGCAGAGATCGTATGAGAAAACAGCGCAACAGGAATGTATGAGAAGTGAACAACATTGAGTCCGTTGATTTGTGATAAAGCTGTTTCTGAACGAACTTGCCTTTGATTTGAATGTGTTCTAACACATTTGTAGTCAATGAAATGTCACCACAACTGTACATATTTGACCATTTAATTTTTGTAATTTTAGGGGAAGTTGAGCTTCCCTTGCAGTCTTTGAGAAATCACCTTGGATGAAAAGATGAAAAACTGCATTTAACACCAATTATTTACATGTATTGACAGGATTAGTGGATCAACAGGTATTACACATTTTAGATCAGTGGATGAGTTTGGGTCTTTATGGATTCATATGTGAAACAGATCTTCTCCATATAAGTTTGGTGGTTCTCCTGTTCCCCTTATGGACCAGAAACCACTGTAAAACATCACACAAAGTAACACAAACCAACCAACCAGCCCACTATGGCAGAATAAGACCAGCCACTCCTGTCTTCTGTGAGATGAAATTACTGATTTTGTTATGAGAACCTACATGGAGGAGCTCCAGGGCTTGAGTTCCTCATTGTGAAAGGGCTGTCTAGCATCATCGCTTACTGATATACTTTATGTAGCTACTCATCTCCTGTTTTATCTCTGGGGATGTGAATGAAAGATGCAGCCTCTCCAGGTCCATATACCACTATAACAACTATTTCCACCCATTTAACCCATATAGACCCAGTGCTACTTTCGTGTCAGTTCCCAAATGATTTTTTTCTCTGTATTGAACCTTTTTGTAGTGATTTATCACCATTTATTATAATATTATCCTTTGCACTTAGTTTTTTTTTTTTTTTTCCTAAATTTAATTCACTGATCATACATGTTTATTAAAGTGCAGATTAAAATACAGGGTTATTATATCAGAAACAGCCAAAACTGAAGAAAAAGTGACTTTTTCTGTAAAATCTATAATTAACTAAACATAAAAAACAAGTGTCTCCATCCACTGCCATTGATCCAACTCCATGGGTTTTGATGAATCAATGTTGTAGAAGATGATGGTGTTTCTGTGAATGAAAGATGCAGCCTCTCCAGGTCCATATACCACTATAATAATTACCTCCACCCTTTTAGCCCATATAGACCCAGTGCTACTTTTGTGTCAGTTCCTAAATGATTTTTTTTTCTCTGTATTGAACCTTTCTTAAGTGATTTATCACCATTTATTGTAATATTATCCTCTGCATTTTTTTTTTTTTTTTTTAGTGAAAATCAGTTTTTTCCCTATATTTAATTCACTGATCATACATGTTCATTAAAGTGCAGATTAAAGTTGAGGGTTATTATATCAGAGACAGACAAAACTGAAGAAACAGTGACTTTTTCTGTCAAATCTATCATTAACTGAACATAAACCAAGTGTCTCCATCCACAGTCATTGATCCAACTCCACTGGTTTTACTGGTGAATCAATGTTGTAGGTGACAGTGTTTCCACGGTAACTACGGAGCCTCTGAACATCCAAATGGGTCATATCTGATGACCATGAAAAGGTTAAAAGCTGTATTTAACACTAATTATTTACATGTATTGACAGGATTAGTGGATCAACAGGTATTACACATTTTAGATCAGTGGATTAGTTTGGGTCTTTATGGGTTCATATGTGAAATAGATCTTCTCCATATAAGTTTGGTGGTGCTCCTGTTCCCCTTATGGACCAGAATCCACTGTAAAACATCACACAAAGTAACACAAACCAACCAACCAGCCCACTATGGCAGAATAAGACCAGCCACTCCTGTCTTCTGTGAGATGAAATTACTGATTTCGTTAAGAGAACCAAGATGGAAGAGCTCCAGGGCTTGAGTTCCTCATTGTGAAAGGGCTGTCTAGCATCATCGCTTACTGATATACTTTATGTAGCTACTCATCTCCTGTTTTATCTCCGGGGATGTGAATGAAAGATGCAGCCTCTCTCCAGGTTTTACCACTATGGTAATTCTCTTCACACATTTAATCCAAGTTTCTTTTTGTAATTTGCTTTCCGAATGCATTAATTCATGAATGAGTTTAAAGTCTTTATATTTTATGAGGAAAAAATGCTCATCTTCAGTCTCTTAAAACCTTCATTATATTTGCAAGATTTTTTTTCTTAGGAAAAAAAAAAAGTGGACATAAATGAGAGATTAATTTTTTTTTTTTTTTTTTTTTTTTTGTAGGCTTTACTTCTATTTCATAGCCTTTTTCTTTTGAAGTAAATAGTGACAAGTAGAACATTTGATCACTGGAGATAACTTTGAAGTGTTGGAAGGAGGTGCAGTATACATGTAGAAAGATATTCTTTATTTAATTGGCTTTTCTTTCATGTTCTGTTCTGCATATTTTGTCGGTATTGCGTGAATTTTACCCCTGATTGTGAAACGTATAATGGAATTAATAGTGTGAGTGGTAGTGAGGGATGTTTTAGCTTAAATGATGGTCACTGGGTGTAATAATGTTGCCTAAAATAGCGCGAAGAGCTGTACTGGTGTATTTGCTGATTTATTCTAAGAAATTGAAAAAGTGGAAACTATACAAAAAGTGTGAAATGAAGCCTGAACTGTTTTATATCATGCAGAGTAGGTAAAAAAAATGCCTCTGTTCTAGTTTTTGGTTAATATTTTAGATTTATCTTGCCTCAGGGCAACTTTATTGAAAATATATAGGCATACAAAACAGACATTTTGAACAAACATCAGGATGATGATGATGAAATTGTTTATTCAGTCATCACATAATACAACCACTGTCAACGCTAGAAACATTACCAACAGGTTAGTGACTGAAAAGGTACAGGCAGAAGCAGGATGCTTATATTAATGCCTGTCCTACATAACAAATTTAGCTACCCTGCATCCAATATAGGAAAAAGAAAAAATGACAATAGCAATACATATAACCAAACAAACAAGCAAAAACATAATTAAGTGAAACTAAAACAGAAAAACGGAGAACATAACCAACCAAGTTAATGGTAATTTAATGTAGAGTCAAAAATAAATTATTTACTTATTAATTATTAGATCTTACAATTGGTATCCTTCAAAAATTGCCCCACGTACCCTTTTTTAAAAAACCTAAAATGAGCTACACATTCTTAAATCCATGCTGACCTCCTTCCACAGTTTAACTCCCACAACATATATACATCTTCTTTTAGTCTCTTTTGTAACTTTTTGTGCAACAAATTTACAAACTTCACATAAATTATATTTAAACTCATGTGTTGAGAAGAACCTTTGTACATAGACAGGGAGTTACTTTAATTTTACTTTATACATTATTTGCATCATTTTACAGTAAACCAAAAGATGTCAAAAAGGAAAAATCATCTAAACAAATAAATTAACATAATGCAAAAACTTAGACACAAAGAAGAAAAGACAATATATATATATGTACAGGGTGGGGAAGCAAAATTTACAATGAACATTTAGTTGTTTTTTCTCAGCAGGCACTACGTCAATTGTTTTGAAACCAAACATACATTGATGTCATAATCATACCTAACACTATTATCCATACCTTTTCAGAAACTTTTGCACATATGAGTAATCAGGAAAGCAAACGTCAAAGAGTGTGTGATTTGCTGAATGCACTCGTCACACCAAAGGAGATTTCAAAAATAGTTGGAGTGTCCATAAAGACTGTTTAGAATGTAAAGAAGAGAATGACTATGAGCAAAACTATTACGAGAAAGTCTGGAAGATACTATTAAAGAAGAATGGGAGAAGTTGTCACCCGAATATTTGAGGAACACTTGCGCAAGTTTCAGGAAGTGTGTGAAGGCAGTTATTGAGAAAGAAGGAGGACACATAGAATAAAAACATATTCTATTATGTCAATTTTCTTGTGGCAAATTCTCATGACTTTCAATAAACTAATTGGTCATAAACTGTCTTTCAATCCCTGCCTCAAAATATTGTAAATTTTGCTTCCCCACCCTGTGTGTGTGTATGTATGTATGTGTATATATATATATATATATATATATATATATATGACAATAATAATAACTTAAAATATAAATATCTAAGAAAAATAAATGAATAAGTAAATAAATGAATACAGCAGAGAGTAAATTAAGTCCATTTTAAAGAATTCTTTATAAATTCTCAATGTTTGTGCTTTTTTTTTTTTGTTAAAGATAAATTCCAGTGATTTAATATTTTTTCAAATTCAGTAAGCAAGACTTCAAAACAAAAAAAAAAAAAAAAAAGGGTGTGTTTTGCCATATTTACTTTTAGGGATGCGAAATTTTCCAAATCAAATAATCAGATCACCTCTGGGCTGTGCGTAAAATGAGCAAATGAGCGGTTTTTACCAGTTAAATAAGAGCAGACTGCGGGACGGTAGCGCCTCCACCTCAAGTTTCAGCAAAACATCTGCGTAAAGAAAGGAACTTCAGAGTTTCATTCTTCAAAATAAAACACTTACCGCTTCTTTAAAGAGAAACTGCCTTTTATTTTGTAGGTCCTAACCGGATGTGCTTCTCGTCACTGTGTCTAACTTGCCTCCAACACCGCTGCCAATAACCTCACAGTTGAAGGAGGGACTTTGTGGAGCCCTGCGTTGGTGGATGCTTTACAGTCAGACAGGAGCACCGGAGACTTGAAGAAAACCACTTTTCAGGATTTTCAGAGAGTTGAGAGGCTATTTGTTTTCCCAGACGACACCGCACGGAAGACAAACAACAGATCGATATAAAGATGAAAAACCCTGTGTTCTGGGCTATGCTGGTCGGGATGACCATCCTGCTGATGGAGCAAGGTAAGTGATGGGCTTTTTTTTTTTGTCACCCCTTCCTTCCTTGGATCACTTGTTATCGGTTTCCTGGCTCAGTTTTTGGATAGTGTCAGTTTGGTGTTGCGTTTGTGCATGAATAGAATCCTTGGTTTTGACACCGGAGGGATGCTCTCCATCTAAGCCGCAGCTTAAATTAAGCGATTAGTCAAGTGCAGTTGATCTGTTTTGATGGCAGTGGCTTTGACTCTCTTAAGTATCTAATGTTTGCTCTCCATGTATTTTTAACTGTCTTGTTTTAGTCGCAGCTTTGCTCTGAAAGTTTAATAATACCCAAGGTAATCGCCTGCACAAATAGTTCACTTAGATGTGATGCTGGGGGGTTTGCACACTTGCAGAAAAATATCCAAGTAAAAGGTGTTCTCACATGCATCCTGCATTACCTCCAGTCTGCTCTTCATTCTAATGCACCTGCACCGCGCACGCAATTGTTCTTTTTTTTTTTTTTTTTGCGCTTGTGCGTCCTGCTGCCCGCGGATCATCTTGACGCATGGGTAAATCTGTCTCTTACGCGTGCTGTTTGTCGCAAAGTTGATTAAGTATTAGTTCTTTAATCCACATTGACTGCGTGGTCAGGTCATCCAAGTTAAGCCACGTATTCTTCTAGCAGGCAAGAGGGCATTTTGGCGTCAGATGAGAGAAGCAGTGAAGCAGATCAAGTCTTTTTTTTGACCTTGTTTTTTTTTTTTTCAACACCTGGCATTAAAAATTCAGTCCAATAACTAGATTGTGGCCAGATAAAAAAAAAAAAAAAAGCGCGGTCACACAAACGCCAAAACAAGTCCAGGCTTAATAATGAAAATGCCAACCCATTTCTTATCTGCTCCAGTCAACCCATTGTGTTCCTTTTTAGATCCTTCCATCATTCAACAATAAGACAGAGACTATAGGAAAAGACTAATTTCTTTAAATCCCTCTTGTCCTTTTGTGATGACCCTTGTAGCTGCAGATGCATAGATGCCAAAAACATGTGAATGAAGTGAATTCGCTTCCCCAAATATCATTGTTTTATTCTGCCAAAGAGGCTGCACACAGTGAAAAGTCAAACTCCTGCAGAGAAAAACCGAAAAGTCAATGATCCTTGCAAGAAAAGTTGCAACAACGCCTAATTTAAAAAAAAAAATGGAGACGCTCTTGACACTTTCTGATTAAAATGAGATGCATCAAAATCTACCACATGCTTTTTCTTTTTCCTTTTTCATTGACATTGACTGGTTGCTCCGAATACTACATGTGAGTCGTGGTGGTGGTGATGTGACTGATATAGCACACATTTTTAGAATATAAAAACTCTGAAAAAAGTGGGGCGCAAAGTCTTTGCACTTTTCAGCCTAATTATGTACTTTGAGATGTGTCACTGGTGAGAAAAAGATGGAATGTATCAAGTGACTCACTCACTGTGGCGAAGTAGACCAGAGAGAGTTTGTTGTAACCCCCGACTTAATGAAATCCAGCACATACTGTCACGCTTAATACAATATATCATTACTTATGTTGTAAAAAAGAAGCATAGTCATTATTTTACAGGCGAGAAAAGGTGTCAAGTAGAAGAAAACCTCTGTGTACTTGACAACATTTTGAAAAACACACAAATTACCGCCACAACAGGCAGCCGGGCGGAGATAGCATTTTGTTTAGTGTCACATTGCAGCTCTATTAATGTCTGCTTTTAATACACCTGCAAAAATTGTCCCCCCCCAACCCCCATTTCAAGTACAAGCCATTCTCCAGACAGCGCTGAAATTGTGCTGAAGTCATTTGCATAGCAGATCTCTTCCAGAATCAGAGATGTGTTAGATTGGGTTAGAAGAAATGTAAATGGTCCCTGTGGGAAAATATGGGTCATGGATGCAGCAGAACATGACATATACATAAGGGCAGAGGAAATAAAGAGTGTTTATGGAAAGATGGTAAATAAACAAAGCTGAAGGAAGCACTGAAAATAAAAAAATTCTTGCTAAAGGGGTTGGGTTTATCTGAGGTCAACAGGTTATAGCAGTGGATCGCCTGTTATTCATAGTAAAAACATAATTTATTGATAGAGTTTATCTCATCATCAATCTGAAGCTAGTCTTTAATCCTCAAAATCCCTTTCTGATTCTCAGGTTTAACCTTGTACGCGTCCAACTAATGAAATTACATTTTAGAAATGCGCTCTGGTCATTTGCGCTGCTTAACAAATTGACGAGCAAATAAGTGGCTAATGATTTTTTTTTCTTGCAGTAATTAGAGCTGCAACACAAATGATTATTTTCATCCTTGATTAATCGGTTGATAATTTTCTTCTTTAATCCTTTAGTTGTTCAGTTCATAAAATGATGAAACATGTCCATCTTTTTTTTTTCCAAAGCCCAAGACGATGCTAATTGTCTGGTTTCATCCACAACCTTTAGGAATAATAATAATAAAAAAAACAGGAAATATTGAAGTCATCAGCCAAAAATTCCCACGATTCCTTTCAGTGTATGCTAATTCAGTTGATCTGTGTGAGATTTTTGTACCTGCGTTTGCTGTGATGCACAAATTTTTGTCTAAAAGCATGTTCAGACAGGAAGGAGGGTGTAACACATGATTGACAGCTGTAACTACCAATAACTGATCAGAATCTCAGACATTTGCGCTGCTTAACAAATTGACGAGCAAATAAGTGGCTAATGATTTTTTTTTTCTTGCAGTGATTAGAGCTGCAACGAATGATTATTTTCATCCTCGATTAATCAGTTGATAATTTTCTCCTTTAATCCTTTAGTTGTTCAGTTCATAAAATGATGAAACATGTCCATCTTTTTTTTTTCCAAAGCCCAAGACTATACCAGTTGTCTAGTTTCCTCCACAACCTTTAAGATTCCCAGTTTACAAGAGGAATAATAATAATAAAACCAGGAAATATTGAAGTCATCGACCAAAAATTCCCACGATTCCTTTCAGTGCATGCTAATTCAGTTGATTTGTGTGAGATTTTTGTACCTGCGTTTGCTGTGATGCACAAATTTTTGTCTAAAGGCATGTTCAGACATGAAGGAGGGTGTAACACATGATTGACAGCTGTGACTACCAATCACTGATCAGAATCTGATTGACAGCTGTGACTACCAATCATTGATCAGAATCTGTCAGACATTTGTACTGCTTAACAAATTGACAAGCAAATAAGTGGCTAAAGATGTTCTTTTCTTGCAGTAATTAGAGCTGCAATGAATGATTATTTTCATCCTTGATTAATCGGTTGATAATTTTCTCCATTAATCCTTTAGTTGTTCAGTTCATAAAATGATGAAACATGTCCATCTTTTTTTTTCTCCAAAGCCCACAACGATATTAATTGTCTAGTTTCCTCCACAACCTTTAAGATTCTCAGTTTATAAGAGGAATAATAATAATAAAACCAGGAAATATTGAAGTCATCGGCCAAAAATTCCCACGATTCCTTTCAGTGTATGTTAATTCAACTGGTCTGTGTGAGATTTTTGTACCTGCGTTTGCTGTGATGCCCAAATTTTTGTCTAAAGGCATGTTCAGACATGAAGGAGGGTGTAACACATGATTGACAGCTGTGACTACCAATCACTGATCAGAATCTGATTGACAGCTGTGACTACCAATCACTGATCAGAATCTGATTGACAGCTGTGACTACCAATCACTGATCAGAATCTGTCAGACATTTGTACTGCTTAACAAATTGACAAGCAAATAGGTGGCTAATGATTTTTTTCTTGCAGTAATTAGAGCTGCAACATGAATGATTATTTTCATCCTTGATTAATCGGTTGATAATTTTTTTCATTAATCCTTTAGTTGTTCCTTTCATAAAATGATGAAACATGTCCATCCTTTTTTTTTTTTTTTAAAGCCCAAGACGATATTAATTGTCTAGTTTCCTCCACAACCTTTAAGATTCTTGGTTTACAAGAGAAATAAAGAGGAAATTTTGAAGTCATCGGCCAAAAATTCCCACGATTCCTTTCAGTGTATGTTAATTCAACTGATCAGTGAGAGATTTTTGTACCTGCGTTTGCTGTGATGCACAAATTTTTATCTAAAGGCATGTTCAGACATGGAGGGTGTAACACATGATTGACAGCTGTAACTACCAATCACTGATCAGAATCTGTCAGACATGACCAGGACATGGTTCAACTGCATTTTATCAGAAGCTTGGAAAAGTAGTTTCAGTTTTCCATAACGGCATCAAATTCATCTGTATTTGTGTTTAGTGTCCAATTTGGAAAGAAGCTGGAAAGGAAATTCCCACAGTTTCAGAGCACTTTTTTTTGACATTTAGTTTTTATTTGTTATTTCTCATTTTGTCATACAGAATATAACAACTGGCAACAGATAGCCTAATAGTCACAATCTAATAGTAAAGATAATTAAGGTTACAGTTATGAAATAGCAATCAAGTTACACAATTAAATTTTCAGAGCAGCAGTTTATATAACATTTCACAGGACTACGAGACAAACCACACATTAGTTGTATTTAAATTTAAATAAACTAATCCATTTGCCCCACCTTATGATGTAAAGTTCATCTTGCAGCCTCAACATAATCTGTCCATTTTGTGAATTTCATCAACAATTTTCAACCAGTCCTCCAGGACCGGTGGAGTTGAAGCCATTCACGAGTGATTATTTTTTTTGCTGTAGCACCAAAGATTTTTAGAAGGTATTTGTCATTTATTGTTAAATCATCAGGAAGATCTTGTAACAGTAGGTTAACAACTGGATACAAACTGTGAATGGAATATTTGAGATGGAGATTCTGACCCATAGACTGAGGACTGTTGAGCCGCATTATGTAATAAATTCCCATTATTTAATAAAAGTTCAAAATGTAAAAAGAATGTCACATCATCTTGTAATAAAGCCACATTATGTAATAAACTGACGCATTTTGTAATAAACTACATCAACGCATTTTGACACATTTTTATTTAAAAAAAAAAATGTGATAACATGGTTCATTATGTAATAAGAATCTACATTAATATAATTTCAGAGCAATTTAGAAGAAATTAGTCACAGGAGCTACAGGTAATGTTATCAGAACTTTAACCACACAGTTTAAAGATGAAAACAAAAACGTGTGAAGTGCATTTTGTAATAAATTTCTCAAATTGTATAATTTACTACATAATGCGAAAAAATTTCCTACATAATGCATTGAGGTAGTTTATTACAAAATGCGTCAGTTTATTACGTAATGCGGCTTTATTACAAGATGATGTGATATTCTTATTACATTTTGAACTTGTATTACATAATGGGAATTTATTACATAATGCGGCTCAACAAGGACTCAAGAAGAAAAAAGTCATCATAAATGGAAGGAATGGACAATTTTCATTTCAACGTCACATTATCAAAAACAATTGTTTGTCACAAAGGTTTATTATGGTCAACGTATCTGAGTGGTCCCTTACGTTTGTTTTGTTTTGTAATGTACAGAAATCAAACTATAAAAATAAAGTAAAAAAAAAAAAAAAAAGAAGTGGTAATGTAGGTTGTTGTAATGGAGCAAATTTTTATTAAAAATGACCCCACTTTCACCTGTTGATAGTTGAGATATGCTCCAGCAGGACTTAGAGGTTCAGAAAATTAATGACTGAGTCAAACTGATGAACTTAATTTTGAAAAGAGTTGATTGATTTTACAGTTGACAGATAATTGATTAATCAAATTAACTGTTGCAGGTCTAGTCGTGTTATGTTTTTAAAAACAGCACAAAAATCAAGTTATGCTTTAAAGGGGTCATATTTTGCTAAACCCACTTTTATTAGTCTTTGGTTCATTTATTTGTGTATTTGGACCCTAATAGTTCATAAAGTTTGAATTTGAACCCTCCAGGTCTTCATATTCATTTGGGCAAAAATCGAGTTGATTTCTCCAACCAGTTTTAATTCCTGCTTAATTTGTCACGTCTATAACTAGTTACATCACGACATTTGCACATATAAGGTCAATATTTCCGACGAACATTTCTCAAAGTACGCCATAATTGTTTATCAGCAGCAGCGGTTGTAGTAAAAACTAAAAATATGTCCAAACTTCGAGCCGATTACCGAAAATATTCAGTTGTTGGTTGAACAGGACAGAGCAGCACATCCAACAACCTGGAGGGGGCGGGGCCTGAAGTGGTTCATGTGTATTTAAAGGGCCAGCGCTCAAAACAACCTTTCTGGTGTCATTACTTAGAAATAGGGTTGAAGATGGACCTGTGGAGTTGAATTAATGAAGAATTTAGACCCAAGCAGAGCATTTACAGTTTATATACACTACCAGTCCAATGTTTGGACTCACCTTCACATTTAAATGACATGAGATGGACCACAGATGTCCAACAAGTGCTCAGCATCACTGGGAACTCCTATAAGACTTTTGGAAAACATTTCGGTGATTACCTCATGAAGCTCATCGAGAGAATGCCAAGAATGTGCAAAGCAGTAATAAAAGCAAAATGTGTCTATTTTGAAGAATCTAAAATGTAAAACATGCCTTGAATTACATCACCCTTTTTTTAACTACGTAATTCCAGATGTGTTCATTCATAGTTTTGATGCCTTCAGTGAGAATCTACAATGTAAATAGTCATGAAAATAAAGAAAAACCAGGTGAGTCCAAACTTTTGACAGGTAGTGTAGACCACAGGGAAATGTTTTAAAATGAATAATTACATTTAAAAAAGTAAAATATGACTCCTTTAAAGGGGTCATATTTTTGCTAAACCCACTTTTATTAATCTTTGGTTCATTTATTTGTGTATTTGGACCCTAATAGTTCAAAAAGTTTGAATTTGATCCCTCCAGGTGCTGCAAAGCTATCTTTATATTCATTTTTGGCAAAAATAGAGTGGATTTCTACAACCTGTTTTAATTCCTTCTCAATTTGTTACGTCTATAACTAGTTATGTCCATAACAGGGTTGAAGATGGACCTGTGGAGTTGAATTAATGAAGAATTCAAACCCAAACATAGCATTTACAGTTTATGTAGACCACAAGGAAATGTTTGAAAATGCATAATTCCATTTAAAAAAAACCAAAAACAAAATATGACTCCTTTAAATATTACATGGAATTTTCCTTGTATGAACAAAATGCACAGGTGATTCCCATATTAAATTACTAATAAGAGTTAATATTACACCTGCAGATGTGAAGCATCTTCAGGTCATACACATTAAATTAATTTTCACTTTGACCTTTCGGTGTCACTTGAGGAAGTAAGTTGCCGTAGGTGATATAATCTGCAGCAGGAAGTGTTAGTCATGCTGACAGTCAGCACTGGCTATAAGTAAAATGTTTCACACATTGCTCTTCGCTAATGAAATAAGCTAGGAGAGATAAAAAGGTTTGATAAGAGATTAGCGTTTGAGCTTTGCAATTTCAGGGTTTTGGCTTCTACGTTTAGGTTTTATCGCTGAAAGATCCCGAAGGAACTGGTTTTAAAATCCAACCCCAGTTGCGATCCAAAGATAGCGTTTCTTAAAAGTAATTATTATGAGAAAGATAGGTATAGTGCCTATCTTTGTGTCAGTATGGGATTAGCTGCCAAGTGTGCTGTCATCGTTGTTTTATCATTCTCGACTGTGGGCTTATTTTTAAAAAAGACAGTAGCTGTTACAGTCGCTCCTCTTATGGTCTGATCTAATCATATTCACAAATGGAAGCAGCTTGTGCACATTGTGACTGTTCACGGAGAAAAATAATGACATTTTGGCTGGTGTACTGATCTGCACGGAAATATGCAGAGGATCTCGCAGGTCAGAATTACGTGGGTGGGGTGGATGTAGAGCGCAGGCCAGATCACACGAGCTGAGAAAAACAATTTGGAGCGATTGACAAGAGACAGGATGAGGTGTCCAGACTGAAGCGCTGGATGAGGCTGCAGCCGCCGTGGCAGGATGCACTGTACACCGGGATGGCAGTCGACAGGAGAAAGTGCTCCGAGCGCTACTCAGTTCACCTCGAGGGGATGAGCCGCAGGCAACAAATGCTGGGGGGGCTTTGTCAGCTCACTGGAGGAGAGGGTGGGCTTTGTCCAACACCAAGATCACTCAGTTATCTTCACTGTATTTTGTGCAGTACGTCTCAGTATGCCTCACTTTTTTTTTTTTTTTTTGCCTTTTCAACTGACCAAATTTGGCATGTATGTCATGTCTGGCGAACAATTTCATGCAAAATCCTCCTGAGACCCCGGAAAGTGAAGGTTTTAGCTTGTTTTACATTATAAACAATTGTTATGATTGGAAACTGCATAATACAACAGTTTTTTCAGATGCTTTAAAAATTTTTTTTCCATTCATTAATTTCCTAAACCCGCTTTATCCTCACTAGGGTCACGGGGGTTGCTTGGAGCCTATCCCAGCTACTTATGGGCGAAGGCGGGGTACACCCTGGACATGTCACCAGTTCATCACAGGGTTGACATGTAGAGACAAACAATCACTCTCACATTGACACCTATGAGCAATTTAGATTAACCATTTAACCAATTAACCTATCAGTGCATGTCTTTGGACATCCACACAGAAAGGTTCCACTCCCATCAACTGGTGTTGGAATTGAACCCAGGACCTTCTTGCTGTGAGGTATAAGTGCAATGGAGAGCATTTTTAAAGTCAAAGTCTCAAACTTTTGTCCCCTACAGAGGAAAAAAATGCATTGCTGGGTCTCAGGAGGATATAAAAATGAATACCTTAGGTGCCTAAATGTGCTCTGTAGCGCCACCTACATTCACAAAAACAGCCCTAGCAGCCAGTAGGAATGTTGTACAAACATGAAACAAACATCAAAATTTTGGTCTTCTCAAACCCAACAAATCATATGCTGATACCCATGAGCTAACGCTAACAGGAAGCTAGCAATTTGCCTTTCAATATATTCTAACACCAATGAATTAACAAGACACTCTGTTTCCACAATAACTGCTCAATCAGTTCAGACGTTTTTTTTTTTCCACATAGTATATATCCTTATCTGTTGTACGTATTTCTCATTTAGCTTTTGTGTATTTCAGTAGTTTTTGTTGTACTTTAGTAGTATATGTATATTTAAACCTTTATCGAGCAAGTGACTATATTTGGTAATTTCTGCTAACATTAAATATGGGGCCTCAGTGAGATCAAGAAGCATGTTGCTTGTTCTTTTCTTTAACACTATACAATGCTTCAGAGAGATTTTATAGAAATTTTGAAGCTGTAAATAGTGAATATGAGTGATTTTTTTGACCATATAACAGTCGTTTTATTGCGTGTGTTTAATTTTTAGTAAGTGTTGCTTTGATGTTTTAGGGCCAGAGGAGGTTGATGACGATGTCCTATAACACACAAAGGTCGTATTTCAGTGAATGCCCTAAAACAGGGTTCATATTTTATCTTGTAGTTTTTTGCGCATGCCTACATTTTCAGTATTTTTTGTGATTTTTTTAAATTTTTTTTATGCAGTCTTTTTGCATGAAGTGTTTTTGCTGCTAAACTGATTTTCATTGTTCCTGTGACAATAACATTCTATTCTATTCTATTCTATTCTATTCTATTCTATCACGTACTGGTTGTATTTTCAGTATCTCGTAGTATCGCCACCGTCCTTTGGCTTTGTCCATGTAAATACCTGGAGAGGTCAGCTTCACTGCATCGCTCGCAGAATGTGGCCTTGCATCTCCTTTCGAATATGTTTCAACAGATTCGTGCATGCATTCACCACACCAGCTTTGATTCATGCTTGACGCTGGTGTCAGGCGTGAAGAAAAGCAGTAATCCAACACTCTCTCCCCTGGTATGAACCTCACAGATCTCTGTATATTTTCTGTAAAGCGATGCTGTAGAGTTCATGTAACTGTGAGCTCATACTTTCCTTCAAGCGTCTGCACATTTTTTTTTTTTTTTTTATCAGTGACTTGAATTTTTAAGTAGCATTCGGAACATTTTCTAAAATCCGCCAAAAAAAAAAAAAAAAAAAAAAAAAAAATCTGAACCCCACAGTGGGCTTGATGATATTCAGCAAGAACTGCATGAATAAACTCCCAACATGCGAAAGGTAGGAAGCAAAGCAATCAAACGTTGACATCAGTGGGTGTTGTGTCTCTTTTTTGCGAGAGGGAAAACAAGTTGGAAGATGCGAGGAAAAAAAAGAACATCCCGATATCAAACTGCCCAAAGGACACAGCACATGTACTTTTCTTTTTCCTAACAAAGGCAGCACATTTCTGGAGTATTAATCCAGCTTAAGATAAACAGTGGTAATGAGGCAGTCTTATTGTCTGAGCAGCCTGCCTCCCTCCCCTTTTCTCTCTATGTGGCTGGGAGAAGACAGTGCTGCCTGTGTTGCTAGGATGGAGCAGAAACTCTTGTGTGTATTTTTTTTTTTTTTTTTTTTTTTGGCCAAGACTCTTGCAAGTCTGTGTATTGTGCCCTTGTCCTTCTTCCATCAGGCCATGTCAGCCAAAGACAAGAATTATAGCCAGTTACATCGAAATTTGGAGCAACAGCTGTTATTGGATGACCAGCTGAGAGAGGGGAGATGGATAGAGGTGGTGGTGGTAAGAGGGGGGGGCAGCCGTGGTGTGCTGGTTGTATGCTGCCTTTTGTTAAAGACATTGAGATCATTGTTGATGGGTAGAGTGTGTTCTTCTCTTATCGCACGGCTACAGCTACTCAGTAGGGATCACAAGGCAAAAGAGGCAGAGCTAGTGCTGTAAAAAATGTCCGTGTCCTTCTCCCTGTGCACAGTCCACATAAAGCCTCAGAGCAAAATGTACGGTACAGCCGGCAGATGGCTGACAATGGCAGGTAGATATTGCCACCTGTGTACAGTGGCGTGATATCAAAATGTGATAAATGAACGTCATGTAAATTGCATGAGATGCTATTAAAGCCAGGCTGTTTCTCAGCTGGGAGGGAAAAGTGCACTCTCAGACAATCTTTAAACTGCTGTAAGATATAGTGACATTGCGTACTTGAATATGAAGCGTTGTAAGTCATGTTTGCACTTTGCCTAAGCCGTCTTCATTTACACCAGAGGTAGATTACTTTCCTAAGCCGTGTACCGGATCAGTCAACACCTCCTCATACAGAAAACGTCTGAATAGTTTAGATTGTCAGTCACTGTGTGAATGGACTGAAGTGAGGACAAATGTGGAGTCTAGATGGACTGGGGTTGTGGGATGCATGTGTGGGATGTGGGATGATGCATTTAAGTTATTCACTCCTTTGGCGAAGTAAAAAAACAAAGTGCCTTAAGGGCCATGTCATAGTCAACGCAAGGGCACGCAGATGTGAATGCATCGAGACGCATTGGCTGTCATGATGTGTGCTAGGGATGCACCGATACCACTTTTTTCCAGACCGAGTACGAGTACTTACATTTGAGTACATGCCGATACCGAGTACAAGTTGCAAGAGAAAAATCTGCTCCCAGTCCCTATCAAAATACGTGATATACATACAGATGACCTTATACTGATTCACACTGTGGTGGAAATGATTATTCTTTTCCAATCCTCTGTGTTGACCTGTTGAACAGAGCAACAGAATCATGTCCAATGGAGTCTGAACGGTTTATCATATTTCTAACCCAGGGATGCACCGATACCAATTTTTTCCAAACCAAATACGAGTAATCACATTTGAGTACTTGCCAATACCGAGTACCGATACGAGTACTTAATAATCCCATTCCAGTTCTTAGTTCCTTTTGTAACTGTGCTTTATTGTCGTTGTCATTAGTCTGACTGGAACAAAGTGCTGCTACTGACATTTAATGTGTTGGAATGAGCGTTTCTCAATTAATCCACCAGGGGGCGCCGCTCTGAATTAACCATACTGGACAAATACCACGAAGAAGAGTAAAGTTTTTTGAGAAGAAGAAGAAGAAAGTCAGTAATAACAAACATGGAGACGACAGAGGTAACACTAATGTGATACTAATATTACAGCGTTTTCACTGGTAAGGTTTAAAAGTTTAGCTTCAGCAGGTAGAGAAAAGAGAAATGAGCGATAAGTTTCGTTTTCACTTCTGTTGGCGGCGGTCCGCACCGCTCCGTAGTCCCGCTGGTATTCTCATTCTGTTTACGCATCCTCCAGCACCTGGAAAACAGATGGAATGTACGCAGAGGATGGACAGAACGCTGCGTCCGTATCTTTAACATTACTGTCAGTCAGCGTTACTTTTATCACCATCATTTATTTTGAAAAATCTCCACAGTCTTCACACTCCCCACACATTATTCCACTGCTGCGTACCTGCTGCACTGAACTGTGAATGTCACACGGCCATAAGTAGTATCAGTGCATTTGTGTCCGATGTCTTTTACGAGTACGAGTACACACAGTGAGTATCGGAGCCGATGCCGATACTCGTATCGGTATTGGAGCATCCCTAATGTGTGCTTGCGTCGCAAAATGTGTTGTCCATTTTTTTGATACGCGACACGGCGACTCGTGTAATATCATGTGTCACCGGCGGGGGCAATACGCAAGTGATGTAGTTTAATTCAACATGTTATATTACGGAAGAAGATGATGACTGTGATTCACTGGAGTCTCCAGCAGAAAGCGACTCACTGGATCCAGCAGGTTGGAGACGGGCATTCAGAAATATTGGAAATACCTGTCCCCGTTTAGTATTGGCATAGGCTGAACAAGAGTTTGGAATTCCCCGTCCTGACTCCGTCTCTGCTGCCGTTCAGAGGCTGGACATACCACCGTCTATATGTGGCATGTTTTTTTTTGCGCCGCCGATTCAATATCAACATTGTTATGTGGTCTTTTTGCTCTTAAACTGAAGGGTCAAACAGGATGTTCACTAATAAAAAGTGACATGGGTTCAGTGAGTTCCAGTCCAGCGTTACCAGTCGCAGTGTATGTGATTATTCTTCCGTGAATTGAGTGAGTTACCACGGTATTCCTACCCTTAAAATGTCTGATGCGTTAAACATCAGAACATCCACTCTTCTTCAGTAGCCATGTCGATCTGAATATCACCCGGTTTGACACCTGGACTGTACCTGACTCAGAGGTACCCCCTATTGTGCTAGCGATGTATTGCATTTTTCGTGTCACCTGGTTTTCTTGTATTCAATGTATTAAGTATGAAAAGAAATGCGTCGCTTGCACGCGTCGACTATGTCGGCAGCCGAAGTTTAAAGTTATTTAGGAATATTGAATTAAGATGGTAGATATGTTTTTGTTGTTGATTTTTTTTTGTGTTTATGGTGGTTAATTTAATGTAAACAGTGTATTAGGTGAAAAGGCTAGGCCAAAAAAAATAAGCTTTTGCTTCTAGCTTATTCCTTTTTTGGTTTTTATGTTTGTTATAATTATTGTACTAAGTGCAATGATTGATATACAAACCAAATAGGGATGCACAATATTGGAAAAAAACTGATTGTGCAGTTTTTTTTAACAATGCGATATATATTGCGAAATGAAAAAATATTCAGGAGGATTTAATAGCTGTCACGACATTTGCACATATAAGGTCATGACTTCCGACGAGTACGACATAATTGTTTGTCAGCAGCAGCGGTTGTAGTAAAAACTGAAAATATGTCCAAACTTTGAGACGATTACCTAAAATGTTCAGTTGTTGATTGTCTTAACAAACTCCAAGTGCACAGTCAAGAACCCGGAAGGGGGTGGGGTCATGTGCATTTAAAGGGCCGGCGCTCAAAACGACCTTTTTCATGTCATTACTCAGAAATAGGGTTGAAGATGGACCTGTGGAGTTGAATTAATGAAGAATTCAGACCCAAGCATAGCATTTACAGTTTATGTAGACCACAGGGAAATGCATAATTCCATTTAAAAAAAGCAAAATATCACTCCTATAAGGTAAAAATATGTGGACATATGAACACAAACAATAGTCTCTTGCGTCCACAGCGTTTCTCATTTGCGCTACAACACTAGACAGGCACTTGTTAACATGCAGTTATTCTTAGAACTGCGATACCGACACCATCATACGGAGCTGTCGCTTAACCAGAATGTGATGCTAAGTACATACGCAGCTCATTTCAGTGTAATTAGTGTTGGTTGGAAGGTATATCATCTCTGGCGTGTATCCAGTCCTCATAGAACTGCTGTTACATCCACAACAGCTCTGGTATGCTACTAATATATATCGAATTTACCTCAGTATGAACACAAACACTAGTCTCTTGTGTCCATAGAGGTTCTTATTTCTCCACATGCATTACTACCTTTATAACTACATCACCATATATTCACATTTTTTTCTTTTTTTAATGCACTTATTCTTCCAGCTGCTCCAACTCCATCCAAAAATCATCCAGTATTGTTTCTCTGGATGAGGTCAAGCTGTATTAGTTCTACACCAGAGCTGTTGCTTGATCAGAATGTGTATACAGCTCAGTTCAATGCAACTATTTCTACTTTTAAGGTGTATATATCTCTCTCCACAACAGCTCAGGTATACTAGTAATACAGCATTTACTTGTATAGGAACACAAACACTGCTCTATTGTATTTCCTCAAATGCATCTTTATAAGGTTTGCCCCTATTTAACTGCAAAACAATACCCAATTTTTGTTTCAAACATGCTTTTTCTTACAATTGCAACGCCTACCTCATCCAAAAACCATCCAGTATTGTTTATCCAGATGGGGTCAAGCTGTATTAGTTGTGTCCCAGAGCTGTTGCTTAATCAGACTGTGATGCTAAATACAAGTGAAGCTAATTTCTATTGCAGTTACGATTACTTTTAAGGTATAATATCCCTCACAACAGCTCAGGTATATGACTAATTCATAATTTACCTTTATATGAGCATAAACACTGGATTTATTTGTATTTCCCTACATGCATTATTATATTTGCCCGTATTTAACTGTATTACCATATCCATTTTTTTTTTTTTTTTTATACATGTGCTTAATCATGCAATTTCAACACCTACCCCACCAAAAAACAAGCTGTATTAGTTGTATATCATCTGTCCACAGCAGCTCAGGTATACTACTAATACAGAATTTACCTTTATATGAACACAAACACTGGAGTTTATTCCCCCCACATGCATCCTTTTAAGGTTTATCCTAATTTAACTGCATCACCATATCCATTTTTGTTTTTAACATGTGCTTTTTCTTACAATTGCAACGCCTACCTCATCCAAAAACCATCCAGTATTGTTTATCCAGATGAGGTCAAGCTGTGTTAGTTGTATCCCAGAGCTGTTGCTTAATCAGACTGTGATGCTAAATACAAATGAAGCTAATTTCTACTGCAGTTACGATTACTTTTAAGGTATAATATCCCTCACAACAGTTCAGGTATATGACTAATACATAATTTACCTTTATATGAGCATAAACACTGGATTTACTTGTATTTCCCAACATGTATTATTATATTTGCCCTTATTTAACTGCATTACCATATCCGTTATTTTTATTTACTTATTTTTTTCATACATGTGCTTAATCTTCCAATTGCAACGCCTACCTCATCCAAAAACCATCCAGTATTGTTCTTCTGCATGAGGACAAGCTGTATTAGTTGTACATCATCTCTCCACAGCAGCCCAGGTATACTGCTAATAAATAATTTACCTTCATATGAACACAAACACTGGATTTACTTGTATTTCCCTGCATGCATTGTTACATTTGCCCCTATTTAACTGCATTATCATATCTACTTTTTAGTTTTTTTTGTGCTTCATCTTGCAATTTCAACACCTACCTCACCGAAAACAAGCTGCAAAAATCAAAATCTTACCAAGTGTAATTTTCTCATTTCTAGTCAAAATATCTCATCGCACTTAAAATACGACATAATCACCTAAAGAGTAACTTTTCAGTGAGATATAGATCTTGAAAATTTTATTTCAAGAAATCTTACCAAGATAATTTTCACTTCTTCCATTGGTAGATTTTCTTTCTTGATTTAAGCAAAAAAAAAATCTTGAAACAAGCAAAAAAATCTGCCAATGGAACAAGTGAAAATTGTCTTGGTAAGATTTCTTGAAGTAAGATTTTCAAGATCTATTGTCTAAAAATCAGTTCTTATATCTCACTTACAAGTTATTCTTTAGGTGATTATGTCTTATTTTAAGTGTGATGAGATATTTTGACTAGAAATGAGAAAAATACACTTAGTAAGATTTAGATTTTTGCAGTGTATGAACACAAACACTGGAGTTTATTCCCCCACATGCTTCCTTTTAAGGTTTGTCCCTATTTAACTGCATCACCATATCCATTTTTATTTTTAACATATGCTTTTTCTTAAAATTTCAACACCTTCCTCACCAAGAAATGAGCTGTATTAGTTGTATATTATCTCTCCACAGCAGCTCAAGTGTCCTACTAATACAGAATTTACCTTTATGCACTGCAAAAATCAAAATCTTACCATGTTTATTTTTCTCATTTCTAGTCAAAATATCTCATCACGCTTAAAATACGACATAATCACCGAAAGAGTAACTTTTCAGTGAGATATAAGAATTCATTTTTAGACAATAGAGCTTGAAAATCTAATTTCAAGAAATTTTACCAAGATTATTTTCACTTGCTCCATTAGCAGAATTTTTTACTTGTTTCAAGATTTTTTTTTTTTTGCTTAATTCAAGTTATATCATGTCTTATTTTAAATGTGATGAGATATTTACTAGAAATGAAAAAAAAAAAAAGACTTCGTAGGATTTTGATTTTTGCAGTGTATAAACACAAACACTGGAGTTTATTCCTCCACATGCTTCCTTTTAAGGTTTGTCGCTATTTAACTGCATCACCATATCCATTTTTATTTTTAACATATGCTTTTTCTTACATTTGCAGTGCTTACCCTTTCTAAAAATCATCCAGTATGGTTTTTCTGGCGATGTATTGCTTTATGAGGGTCTACCAGAGCTGTTCAGAATGTAAGACTAAATAAATATGCAGCTCATTTCATTGCAATTAGGGTTTCTTGGAAGGTATAGCAGCATCTTTGGCAGTAATCCAGACCTCATAGATCTGCAGTTACATCCACGACTGGGGCTTAATTGGTGCGTGTAGGATGCCGTCCTCCATCGACTGTACGTACAGTGAGAATGAGGCAGTTGCATCTTACAAAGCTGGCTAAGACCTTCACACATGACTTCTCCAATGGCGTCATGTGTTCATTATTCAGTCGGCATGCCCTCATAGTTTTCTCCATTTTCCATTAACATCAGAACAATGGACTAATTTACTGATTCTGCAACAGGGCAAGGAGAAAGGTCAGAGTTCACCGTACAGCTGCACCCTTTGGAATACAAGGCAGCGCTCACCCTACATCTCCACTCTGAATTATGATTTTCAGCTGTAGATGAGGGAATTAACTTTTCAGGGATGTTGAGAAGGTATTTACAGTTTTGAATAATAGTGACAGTAAACAGGTAACTGCAAAAATGGAGTGAGTCTCCATTTTTTTTTTTTTGTATTTCTGCTTATTTATCATAAAACCTGCCTCGCATATACATTGGACTTTGGTGTGTTGTGACTCATACAGAAAAAAATTGGTACCTCTAGCTTTTCTATACCAGTTAGAAAATATCTGGACGTGACAATGTGCAGACGTGACATCCATGAAATACGAATAATTTCCGACCAAGCAGCAGAATGGACCTGGAAATGAAAGATTGATCACAAATAGCTGTGTGTGTGTGTGTGTGTGTGTGTGTGTGTGTGTGTGTTTTTTAATAACTGAGTTGTTTGTTTTGCTTTTTTTTTTTTTGTTTTGTTTCACAGCTTGACTCAGGATCTTATTCTGGTTGTGATTTCACGTCCTTTTATAATTAAACTTCATGGCTCTTTCAAACACAATCTATTATTAAGGAAATTCATCACATTATAAGATGATGAGTGCTTGTAACTGCCAACGGTTACTCGGTAGATGTGAAATTGCCACTTTGCTTGTGTCGCACAAACAATATGGGGGCCCTTTTTTGTTTACTGAGAAAGTAAATTGCAAATAGGAGGTAATTGTTCTACAGTTATCTTCTTCATTTCTGTGGTTGGAAGCAATTTGTGAATCACATTCGATTCCTGAAATCTGTATCGCTGTATTCTTTGTTTTTCTTTTTGTGTTTTTTTTTTTTTTTTGCAGATTTATGTTGTAAATAAATCATTTCTGGCTCGTGGATAGTTTGTAGTAAGAATCTAATAGAAACCTGACTGATTCCCTCACACTTGGTTTGGGTCAACAGTCAGTGTGTGGAGTTGAAATTTCATTGAACTGCAGAATTTGCAAAGAGGAAAAAACAACAATTTTCACAGGAAAAAGCAGCATAATTGGAGTATAATTAGATTATTACCATCTACTTTAGCTTTCAGTTTTTATGTATGGAGCAACAATATGCCCACGAGTAGAGAGAAACAGATCGACAGATATACAGGTAGGCAGACTTTCTCAAGAAAATGTTGTTTGAAATGCACATAAAAATACCCGGGCAAATCCGTCATGGGCAGAAAATGCAGTCTAAATCAGTTTTTTGTTTATTTTTCATACTCCAGGTGATGGAAATGTGCTGAATAAACTCCTTAGTTTGCACATGGCTCAACTTCACTTCCTGGATATCAAATCCTGCACTGTCATCACGCAGTAGCAATACCTTCACTGGCACAAAAGTAAAGGGTAAGCTTATTGAGGCGCTTTTCCTCCCCCCACATAGTTTACCAAGTCTCAGTGAAAGTGGTCATGTGACCTGGTGGCCACAAGGGACATTGCCAGGCAGCGCTGATTAATAAGCAACAGGGATAGTGACTTCAGACTGTGTCCATTCACCAGGTTGTCGTGTCTGAGGAATGCAGCCTTCTTGAGAAAGCTGTAGTTCGCACTCTGCGCCGTTTGATTCAATGTAAGCAGCTTCGTAGATGATATGTACGTGTCCTCTGGGGTGAAGGAATGCCAAAGGCTCTTTGGAGTTACACCAAGCACTGAGAATTTGAAACTCTCGCCATGTTTTTTTTTTGACTTCTGACACAGAAGATGATGTTTTCTGAAGAGTTTAAAGGAGATAAAGTAAATATGAAGTCTCAGAGAGGCATGGGTTCGAAGTTGCCAAGCATTTCACAAGTTATTTCTGTCTGCTTGAATTATTTCTGAAGCAGCTACTGTATATACAGCAGATAACAGTTTAGTGTTTCTTTCTGCATGATATTTGCATAATCCAAAAACAATATATTTAACCGTAGATTTGAATGATTGTGGCATATTTTTAACAACAAAATGACACGAGAACGAACCACTGGAGGATGTAACAGTGAAATATATCATGTCGATTGTTTCATATTATGCCCTTCTCTTTATATCATGAGCTGCAACTCACACTCATTACAGCAATCCTTTTTGCCATTTGGATGCTTTCTGTTATTCCACATGGCACAGATGCAGGCGGGAAAATTGCATGAAGGCAATGAATGTGACACAGAACAGTAATTCTGTTTTATAGAAATTTTCTGTGTAATTCTGTCATTGGCTGAGGTACTAAAGAGCTGGAGTGTAATATGATGCGATTAACCCATAAAGACCCAGAGCTACTTTTGTGGTAGTTCCAAAATATCTTTTTCTCTCTATTAACTTTTCTTAAGTGATTTATCACCATTTGTTATGACAATATTTTCTGTATTTTGCATTTTTTCAGTGAACATCAGGGATTTTCCTGTATTTAGTTCACTCAAAAACAGATTAAAGTTGAGGGTTATTATATCAAAAACAGTAAAAAAAAAAAAAAAAAAAAAAAAAAAAAAAAACGGAAGAAAAAGTGACTTTTTCAGCAAAATCTATCATTAATTGAACATAAATTGTTTCCATCTACTGTCATTGATCCAACTCCATGGGTTTTACTGGTGAATCAATGTTGTAGAAGATGACGGTGTTTCCTTGGTAACCACGGAGCCTATGAACGTCCAAGTGGGTCATAGCTGATGACCATGAAAAGATGACAAACTGTATTTTGCACCAAGTATTTACATGTATTCATAGGATTAGAGGATCAACAGGTATTAAACATTTTAGATCAGTAGATGATTTTGGTTGCCGGTGGCTGTTTGGGTCTTTATGGGTTAATATGTTAAATAATGTAGTTCTCCATATAATTTTAAGTTTGGTGGTGCTCCTGTTCCCCTTATGGACCAGAATCCACTGTGGAAATAACAAGACCCATCCACGGTTCCCGGGGGGTCTTAAAAAGTCTTGACTTTACAAATCTGCATTTAATACCTTCAAAAACTCTTTAACCCACAAGGACCCAGTGTTACTTTTCCCAAATGAATGTTTCACTATATTAAACCTTATGTGATTTATCACCATTTATTGTAATATTATCTTATGTATTTTGTGTTTTTTCAGTGAAAATTAGGTGTTTTCCTACATGTAATTTACTGATCATGTAGATGTTAATTAAAACTCAGATTACAGTTGAGTTATTGTATCAGAAACAGAGAAAACTCAAGAAAAAGTGACTTTTTCAGTAAATCTATCATTAACTGAACACAAAAACAAGTGTCTCCTTCCGCTGTCATTGAACAAACTCCATGGGTTTTACTGGTGAATTAATGTTGTAGAAGATGAGTGTTTCTACATTCACTACAGAGCCCCTGAACGTCTGATGACCATGAAAAGAAGACAAACCGTATTTTACACCAATTATTTACATGTATTGGTAGGATTAGTGGATCAACAGTTATTAAACAGTTTAGATCAGTAAGATGCTTTTGTTTGCCAGTGGCTCTTTGGATATTTGAGTTAAACAGTGCTTTTAAACAATTCCTTCATTTAATTTGCTGAAAAATGATCATATTGTCATAAATACAGTGACAGATTTGGCTTATATATTATAATTTTCCACTTTCTACACATTTTGTCTTAAATAAATCCTTAAACTTCAACAATCTGAAATTCCACTCTGACCTTTCATTTCACTTTCACCCACCTGTCTTTTAAAGCCCTTTCAGGCTGTTTATATATTTTATAGACGTCCTTTTGTTTGCTTTTATTTGGGCGAAAGACAAACTGAATATTAAACTCAATGAGTCAAAACACTGAAGGTTGTGCAAGGCCAGTGTGTCCACGCCACAGTGTGTTTCATGCTGCGAGGAGTTAGCAAAACACAGCAATTGTGTGTGACTGAGGTGAAACGCATGAGTGGAAAACATTTCTTTTGGGGTTTTAATCTTTTTTCATGTAACTGTGGTGACCTGACAAAATCAAAGTACTCCTTTTCTCTCATTTTCAGTTCTGCTACAAATTTGCCAGGAGCAAAACGGCAAAGTGGCTTAACATATGACCTGTAGGGAAAAGCCATAGAGACGGATCTCAAAAGGAAGGTGAAGTCTGTAGTCTGTTGAAATGACATGAGAATCGCCACAGAAGAATCACAGCGAATAACAGTGTTTGTCTTTCATTTGTCTGCCTATACAAACACGAGTGGAATCACAGTGCTGTGTAATACAGCCCATATAGGGATGAGGGTGTGTAGGGGGGTACTTTTCTCAGGATAGAACGGGCGCTGAGTGGTGCCGATTTTTCCAAATTCACTCATCAGAGCTCACAGTTTGGAAGCGACACAGGAGATCAAGCCTCCGTACACATGCCTTCCACTGGACACTGCAGCCACTTTGTATTTTTTTGACTGAAAACCATAGCTGATGTTCGCCCAGTGGGATGTTGAGCGTCTGCAGCAGCACACCAAAAACTCAGGGTGTCATGTGGAAAATGGTATTCTGGAGGCCTGTTTCAGCATCCTTAAAATCAACTAGGAGAAACATCCGGAGACAACCAACCCCGAGTGGCCTGAGGACAATGAAATAAGTTGAAATAACAGTTTATCTTGCGAGACACAAGAGGGATACAGTATAAATTTTGAATGATATCCCTGGAGTGAATTCTGCAGCGAACAAGCACAGCATTCTCTTTCGCTATGTGGCTCTAATTAGTTTTTATTTCCCTTTTTTTGCTTTTTTTTCCTGCTCGGTATGACCTCTCAGCAATGCGGGGATTTCACTGTCTGTTTTATAATTAGCGTACCTGTAGTTTTTGTGTCTTGAATGGATAAATGCAAGCTCCTCACGTGCACCAAATATTCCCTTCCGTACGTCTGCCTACACCACTGATAACAATCGCCCTGTTTCTGCTGCTCTTATTCCTCGGCTTACGAGAACTTTCATGGCTGAGGATGGTTTCCTAAATCCTCCATACGCTCCTTTTATCAGATCTGAAATCTGAAGGGAGGGAAACAGATATATAATTTAGGTGTGCAGCCAGTAGATACCCACATCAGTCATATGGCAACACCTGCCTCGATCCTTGACATCGACACTGTGATAAGGAGGCCGCTCAAGAGTGGGCCTGCCCCCCCCCTCCCCTCCCCCCGCATTAATAGTAGAGAGGCGTCTCATAGGGCTGGAGCTGCTGTGGACTGGTGGATGCTTAACTAGTGCAGCAGTATGCTCCTAAATTTGGAGCAGATGGTAGAGTTAGTGGTTAGCAAGCACATGGTCTGTGGAATAATCTGTGCGCAATTATTGGGGCTTTGCTTGGGCATTTGTGTGAAGCAAAAGAGATAATATTTCAATTAGCGCTATCAATGATTATGTTGGAAGACAGTTTAAAAAGGCCTTTGTGGTGGCGTTTTGGGAAAGTGTGGAAACAGCAAAACCTCCTGAGAGCGACAATCATCATTAAAGATATAGTTGTCATTTTTCCCCCCACCATATACGTTAGGTACAGAGTTAATTTAATTTAATTTATTTGTTTATTTTGTGAATTTACAGAATACAAGTTTAAAAAAAAAAAAACTCCAAAAACTCCAGGTCATTTTTCCCCCACCCTATATTTGAGGTACAGAGTTCATTTCATTTCATTCATTCATTTCATTTGTTTATTTTGAGCATTTACAGAATACAAGTTAAAAACTAGAAAAGCACTCAGAGAGCGCAGACCCCCGCCAAAGCAGATCAGCCCCCCCGATCACCACCAAAATTTTTTCATTTATTTATTTATTTATTTTTAACTTGTCTTGTCCAGCATCCTAACAGCAGAATGGTAGTCTGGCTGCCTTTTGGCACTGAACAAATTTGCTTTGTCATGGGAAACTTCATAAAGTATGTGAAGCTCCCCTTGATATTCTACTGTCTTTATTATGAGTTATGAACCACATTTCGATGCCGGACCTGGGGGGAGGGGGGGGGCAAATTTAATCATTTGTTCCTTGTGCCAGTATCAACATTTCCTGAAAATTTCATCAAAATCCGTCCATAACTTTTTCAGTTATGTTGCTAACTAACCAACAAACAAACAAACCCTGGCAAAAACATAACCTCCTTTTCGGAGGTAAAAAAAACCTCCAAAATCATTCATTTACACTCAAAAAGCAGTGGGAACAAGAAAAACTTATTTAATCCCACCCCCATTCTCATTATCAAATAACTTAACATATTAACATTTTAGATTCTCACTCCTGTCCTTAGACTTCAAGTCAGAACAATGAACAAAATAGGCCTATACCACCACTTTATTTTTTTATCATTATATTTATTTGGTCCACACTCCTTTGCGAGGTCGTGTTTATTCTCTTCTTGTTTTGAGAGGACTGTAAAATCCTAACCACAATTGTGTACGGAGGGCACATTTTGTGTAGCTAAAATGTATGTAATCAGAGTTTATGTCAGTTTGTTAAGCTTCTCTTTAAATTACACATGGAACAAGAATTACAAAATTCTGTTTCCTGTTTTTATTTTCAAGGGAGGGAAATGGATACATGTTTTTTTATATCGGTATTATCATTTCATTCATTTATTTATTTTGAGCCGAAGAAAAAAATTAAACATTTTTTGTGTACAAGGAACAAATATCCGAGCAAATACGTTCATAAATAAAGATGATCAAGACAAAATAGCAATTGCCATGTACACTAACAATAACAAAATAAATTAAATATGTACTGCTCAAAACGGAGTTGGAAGAAGAAAATTTGTACTTTAATAAGGGATGAAAGAATTGCAAAATTCATGACCGATCTGTACCAATGCTTCTATTTTGGATGTAGTTACTAAATGTTATTTATCCACTCTTAACAAAGAAATCTTCATTATAAGCATTTATTAGCTAGTAATTTAAAGGGAATTAAAGCAATTTGAACCATTTATCAAATTATCTTTGAAGGAACACATATTAAAACATGCACATGTCTTTCCTACTCATCAAACATCTGTTATAAATGGCCTGTTTATCAGTGTAATTATTTACAGTATTCTGAAGGGTAAGTAAATAAGTAAAGCTTTATTTATATAGCACTTTTTAAAACAACATGTTGCAAAGTGCTTCACATAAAGGAGAGATAGATCAAATCAAATCAAATTTTAAGCCAATTTACAGAAACCCAACAGAATCCTCCAGGAGCAAACACTTATGACTGGTGACAGTGGTGAGGAAAAACTTCCCTTTAACAGGCAGAAACCTGGAGCAGACCCAGACTCCTGAAGGATGGCCGTCTGCCTTGGCCAGTTGGGGTTAAAGCGAGAAAGTAAAGGAGGAGAAAAGAGAGAGCGATAGAGAGAGAGACTGATGGAGAGGGGGGAGGTAGGGGGAGACGCATGCACAGATCACTGAACTAGAACATCTATAGAACAGTATAATAAACACTATATGGATAAGTGAGTGATGACGATGAAGGTGGAGAGAGGCAGGACCACAGCAGCAGGTCCAGAGATGATCTTAGGAAAACCTGTGAAGATCCTGGGAAAACCTGTGAGGTGATAAAGCACAGAGACTCCAGGGAAGAAGTCAAGTCAGTAACATGAATTCACTGGGGCGTAAACAGAAGAGATTTAATGAAATGCTTGTTTATAAAAGGGAGTTTTTAAGAGTCGGGTGTTGCTCATTGGCAATGAATTAACTTATGGGTTTGTAGCATTGCAGTTAAAAAAGACTTGAGTTTATTTTGGTTCGTTTATAGCGATCCTTTAGCGTCTGTCTGTGTTAAATGTTCAGCTTGTTCCATATTAATTCCCAAAGTTGTGTGACATGTGACACTTGTGTGACACGTTCTACCGCTTTCCCATAGATGATGATGATGAGGAATTATCATACATCCATCAGCTGTGGGTACGGTTATTAAGTCTGATTTACACAGTAATTAATGGAAACACTGCAGTTGCATGTACAGAAAAATATGACTACTGTGTACTTCATCTAGATTTTGTCAATATTGTGTTAACGTTGGTACAAAATTCTATAAAAAGGCACAATTTCCAGGTAGATACAAAAACAAAAATCCATCACACATTGATTAATCCTTAGGAAACCAGGGAAAACTGGTGGAAAATGTGAGAAAATCTTGATTCAGTTTGTGGATTGTGACTCAAAACCTCAAAAGATCATCATATGATCTTTTTTACCGGATTGCACAGCCCTAAATTTGATGTAACTTCTCCTAAAATTGTATATTTTTGGCTCTTCGTAGGAGAGAACGTGGGCTGCTCTTCATTACTGAACCTCCTGACATAATATTTAACTTGCCTCACAATTGTCTTCTCAGCAGAATAGGGCGTGCTAGAACACGGAGGTATTAATTCTAAATTTCCGACTGGGAGAAGGACAGAACGAGCTGATGTTATCGGAATCATTCCTCTAACCTTGTGATTGATGAATGCAAAGTTAACGGATCAATACACCTGATATAAGTCAAAGCTCTCCTGAAAGGACCTACGGGCTCGTACGGTGCTACAATGAGCTGATAAGGAGGACGACGGAGGGGAGTTACGGGCTTTAGGAGGCTTTGTATCTCTGCTTGTTGTTCACAGGTGTATGAATTTACAGGTCCGCGGTCAGGATATGTAAGCTCATGAATATTTTAGCAGGATTTTTTATTTTTTTAACTAGGATTCCTCACATTACGGATGTTACGACATTGGTGTTTTAATTTTGAGTTATTCGCTGCAGGAATTACAGCACACGACACCCATAGGCCCTCCCTGTGTTCATGAATTATTGAAGAGCATTTGGATGAGAGGACTTGCTGTATTATGACGCATACCGAACCATCTAGACAAGCTTACATCGTGTATATGAGTCATGGGAACTGCTGTCTTTTGGCATCTGGGCTGCTGTGTTGTGCAGTCTACCCTAATGCAGTTTTTTAATTGCAATCCCATCAGCAGCAGCTGTCTAAGATGAACCCCGGTACCATTTAACAGGTTGATTAGAGCGAACCCATGGAGCTGTGTGAATGTGATACTTACAGGCTGTTTGGGTTTCCTGGTGGTAAAACATCGCTGATGACCAACAGCGGGTGTAATGTACCTGACTGTGCTGCAACTGCTCCAATTCAATTCTTGTAATCACTTTGACATGATTTTCCAAGAATCGTCAGGAGACCATATTTTCTTGGAACCACATCGGCATGGAAGATTTGAGACTTTTTTTTTCCCCTTTTTTGCTTTTATTAAAATTACACAGATGGTGATAAAACTGAACAACCTGCTGGATCTAGTGTCTTCACGGGGCATCTTTAGCTGTTAAAAACATATTTATGTGCTAAAATTACCATTTATTTGCAGTAAAATATGCAAATAGCTCAAAATCAGACTGATTTCAATAAATGGTGTTGTATGTCACGCCAGTTCTTATGACATTTGGCGTGCTATACTTATTTTCAACCTTTCCCGTGTAATTTAGCACCATTTGATCACGTGTCAATGTCTGCCAAGATCTCCGGTTCACATAACCCTAACCCTCAGTGCGTGGTATTTGACACATCGATTCACGTAGGATGGGAGGCTAATAATTAGGGGTGTAAGAAAATATCGGTTCTGCAATATATCGCAATATTTCATTTCACAATACTGTTTACATATTAAAAAGTACTGTATCGATATTTTTAGGTATTTATTCAAATGCGGATATTGTGGACATTCATTTGTGTTTTATTTTTCTTTTTTGTTTATATTTTATTATTATTTAACACTCTTTTATTAAATAATCTTTGTTCCTTTTTGTTGGGATTGCACAAAAATAATGTTACGACGTTAGTTATGAACTAATAGAATATGAACATTTCAACAGGATCTTAAACTGTAATGTCTGTAAAAGATAATTTAAGTTTTAACACTGGAAAATTTTGTGATATAGCATTAGAACCTGTTGTGATCAAATAAAAATGTGTTGAGTATTTGTGCAGATTTCTGGTGTTATTCAACTCTTCAAGGAAATAATCATTTTAAAAAAGAAACCAACAAAAAATTGACTTTTTAACAGTATCACGATATATTGTGATAAATCATCAGATTCTTGCCAATACACCCCCCTACTAGAAACAGCGTGAATATACACTCGGAAAGCTTATAATGTGTACAGATAACACGGCAATTGAAAGTGGCGTGTTATCTGTACGAGCCGGTCATCAAACACGGTTATCATGATAATTAGAATTTAAATGGTAATACTAACCATCGGGAATTTTACAGCGGTTTATCATTATACCGGTAATCGTTACATCCCTAGTCGCATCCCGAGTGGTGCACACATTGAACATTTGTAATAACTTTGGAACACTATAAAATTACCATCCCCCAGAATTTTTCATTTGAAATTTGTAGAATAAAACCTTTTACGTCCAAAACAAATCCTATTAAGTATCATTTCTCCTAACCATGTGGTCACTCCGATATGGACCTCTCAAATGTTGACTTTTCTTTTTTTGGGACACCCTGTATATTGTAAGGAAATGTGTTCATGCATAACACCACTGAGGTCAGAAGGAATAAAAGACAATATCATTAGTTTTGGCCGACAACAAACTTCTAAGGAAAACGTTAATAAGATTGGTCTTTCAGGACTTCATTTCCAACCGGATTCGGTGCAAAAGCTCTTTGCATTACCTCGGACTTTACAATGCTCATTAAATTTCATGGAAGCTTATGTAGGGCTGTTTTATAATTAATGCTCAACGCTTGAGTGGCAATCTTAATAGTCTTTTAAATGGTCAATACAAAAATGAATGTTTCTCATTAATCAAAATCCTATTGCTGTGATTCCAGCTAAGCCATTTTCATAGCCTTGCTGTACACCCTGTCCATTTAGGCCAAAAAAGCCTTTGTCCCAAATTGAAAAATCACTCTGTTTTCCGCTTCTCATAATGTGAAAATCTTTTGGGGGATAGAAGCTGCAGTACGTTGATGCGCTGAAAGCCCAAAGCGTACTCCCGGCGTGAAAAGAACCCTTGATAATCACAGTCTGTCCTGGACATTTTACAATTCAGCAAGAATCTCCCTATTCTAAACACAGAGCTCAATTAAAACCGTCATAAAATTAGTGATTACATTGAGATTCTGCCCTGAACCAAGGCCAATACACTCAATAAATTTTAGAGCTCTGCTTTATGTGTAAAATCATTCCACCTGGTACAAGACAAATAATCACCCAATGATCCAAACAGTAAAAATGGACTAAAAAAACCTTCCTCCCCGGGTCACTCCCTTTGCTAATTACCTAAGATATACGACCCAGTAGGAAAATAATAGATTTCTGGGTCTGTTTCTGGGGAAACATAACACTTATGCCACTCTCCCTGTTCATCGCAGCATGCACTTGCCGCTATTATCTGAAAATATTTGCCATAATGATTCCAATAAAACCACCACTATGACCCAGTTATTATTTTACAAACCACTAAAACACAGTAGGGGGAGCTCCATAATTCAACGGGTAATAGACGACCCCTAAAACATTAATGACTATGGGGGAAAATTACTTCTTCTTATTTCTAGAAAGGAAGTGATCAGAAAACAATGTGTAAAAGGGCAACTTTTTATAGCAAGTTAAAGGATCAGTACATAAGGTTTTAAACGAAATATGATATTCACGTTAATGTTTTCATTGGTTCATAATCCTATTGTGTCTTTAACATAAAATGAGCTGTTTATCTACAGAGGAAGAGATTTGGACCACCATGTTTCTACCTGGGCTTCAACTATCGATTACTTTAAAATAATCAATAGGGCTTTACAATGTGGTCAAAAGATTGTGTGACGAAGTAGAAGCATGATCTGAATCACAATTTTCTCCCCTTGTATACAATACAGGCAAGGTGCAATTTACCCATAAAGACCCAGTGACACTTTTGTGGCAGTTCCCAAATGAATTTTTCTCTCTATTTTACCTTTCTTAAGTGATTTATCTTGTTATTATTGTAATATTATTCTCTTTATTTTACATTTTTTCCACTGTAAATCGTGTATTTTCCTATATTTAATTCACAGACCATGTAGATGTTCATTAAATTCAAAGGCTGTTTTATCAAAACAGAGAAAACTGAAGAAAAAGCAAGTCTATCATCACCTGAATATGAACTCATTGTGTCCGTCTAATGAAAATCAGATATTTTCTTATATTTACTTTACTGATTGTGTAGATGTTCAGTAAAGCTCAGATTAAAGTTGAGGATAATTGTATCAAAAACAGAGAAAACTGAAGAAAAAGTTAGTTTTTCAGCAAAAATATGAATAGCTGAATGTAAAAGCAAGTGTGTCAATTTGATGTCATTGATCCAATTCCATGGGTTTTCCTGGTGAATCAGTGTTGTAGAAGATGATGTTTCCACGGTAACTATGAAACCTCTGAATGTCCAAATGGGTCATATCTGATGACCATGAAAAGATAACAAACTGTATTTTACACAAATTATTGACATGGATTGATAGGATTAGTGGATCAACAGGTATTAAACATTTTATATCAGTAGATTTTTTTGGTCACCAGTGGTTGTTTGGGTCTTTATGGGTTAAACTATATTCACATAAAAGAAGCTGAAGTATCATAGTAAAATGAAATCAATTAATCAATTATCAAAATAGCTGAGGATCAGTTTAATTGTGCAATAGTTGAAATCTACTCAAGGTCAGCTGGTGGCGATAGGACATTTTCTAAACTATCATTCATTGTAAAACATGACTTGGAACCTGTGAGAAGACTACACACTTCCTGGTCATTTCGAACTGTTACTGTCACTTTCAATGGACACGTAATGGTCTTTAAGTGTGACAACCACATCCTTTTAAGACCATTTTAGTTCAGCCATCATGGACTTTAACACCTAGGGTCCACAGGCTCAGAGGGGCTGTACCTGTGGCCGAATAAGGATGTCAGAGCTAATAGTAGCTGCTTCCACTTTAACTCTCAAAGACCCAAACATCCACTGCTGACTGAAATCATCTACTGATCTAAAATGTTTAATAACTTCTGAACTATTTATTCTATCAGTACATGTAAATAATTGGTGTAAAATACAGTTTGTCATCTTTTCATGGTCATCAGATATGACCCATTTGGACGTTCAGAGGCTTCGTAGTTACCGTAGAAACACTGTCATCTTCTACCTTACTTAGATGTTACATTGCTATCAGGAGGCTACAAAACATTAATGACAAATGTTGCAATATCATTTTTATATTGCAATAAAAATCATTGCAATATTTTGTCTTGAGGGTTAGTTCAGGTTAATATTTGTCATGTTCTGATCTTAACTAATCATCTTAAACCACAAGTAACCTTCTAGTTTCTTCAACGCTTACTTAAGAAGAATCAATCCTTAACCCATAAAGACCCAAACATCCACTGGTGACCAAAATCATTTACTGATATAAAAAGTTAAATCACTGTTGATCCACTAATCCTATCAATACATTTAAATAATAGGTCTAAAATGCAGTGTGTCATCTTTTCATAGTCATCAGATATGACCTATTTGGACGTTCAGAGGCTCCGTAGTTACCGTGGAAACACCGTCATCTTCTACAACACTGATTCAACAGTAAAACCCACATAGTTGGATAAATGATAGAGGCTGGAAACACTTGTTTTTATGTTCAGTTATTGATATATTCGCTGAAAAAGTCATTTTTTCTTCTGTTTTGATATAGTAACCTTTGAATTTACTTTGAGTTTCCATGAACTTCTAAATTAAGTATAGGAAAATACAGGATTTACAGTGAAACATGCAAAATATACAGGATAATATTATAATATAAAGTGATAAATCACTGCTAATATAATAACCCTCAACTTCACTTTGAGCTTTAATGAACAGCTACATGATCAGTAAATTACATAAAGGGAAATACCTGATTATCACTGCAAAATAAAGAGGACAATATTACAATAAATGGTAATAAATCACTTTGCAAAGATTAAATGGGGAGAGAAATTCATTTAGGAATTGCCACAAAAGCAGCACTGGGTCTTTATGGTTTAAAATCACCTGCTTGCTTTGCTTCCTCCTGTTAACATGCAGAATGTTGACATTCTTATGATAATAAATCATGATAAAATCTAAGAGCTAATTAGATGTTTATTTCATGCTCGTAAATAAGTGTAATATGGGAAGTTGTAGTCCAGATTGTCCTGTAATTCATAAGATAACTGGATCAAGATGCTAAATGGCATATCCTGAATAAATTGAAATGAATTGCCATATATGCAGTTTATGAAATTATTTTGATTAAGCTGTCAAAGTTGAATATTATAGCCTATAATGTTCAGGTCGTGTCATTGATATCGGTCAGTTCATTGGCTTTTGGCTTTTTCGTGCTCCAAGCTGTTGTTTATTATATATAGTCTATTTTCTACTGTGGCCCAGAACAATTTCTTTTTTTTTCCCCACTCGATGGCAGATGGGATTCAGCATTAAGGTGCATTAGGTCCACCCAGTATCTTTGATTGTGGACCTGAGCTGACATCCAACTAGCTCTAGAAAAAGTTTATTGTTTTTAGATGAGGTTTGTCATAATCTACACCTTAACCATTAGATGCAGGTAAACATCACACAGGGAGCCTCCAGGGAGTTTCTGAGCTCTTTTTTGGAAAACTGATACTAAAGGTGGATTCACATTTGCTAAAGCCAGTGATAGCATTGCTAAGATGAAGCCATTTTGTCGTCGATCTTCAGTGGACTGAAGCTGAGGCAAACTTGAAAAGTCGCAAAAGATGTTGCTAAATGACACATACTAATTTGTTTGCATTGTCATGGTGTAAATCAGTGTTTTTCAACCTTGAGGTCGCCTGAAATTTTGTAGTAATTGAGAAAAAAAAAATACTAATAAAAAATCTTTTTAATGATTAAATATATATTTCATTATAATTAGAACACCACACACTTTTCCTAATAAAAATGAAGTTCAAATAAAATGCAGGATATAATATCTGACAGGGCAGATCTTGACTGACCCGATTTGTTCCCACTATCACGGTGTAAATCAGCGTTTTTCAACCTTGGGGTCGCCTGAAATTTCTAGTAATTGATAAAAAAAAAAAAAAAAATGCTAATAAAAAATCTTTTTAATCATTCTATATATATTTCATTATAATTAAAACATTGCACATTTTTCCTCATAAAAATGAAGTTCAAATAAAATGCAGGATATAATATCTAAGAGGGCATATTTTGACTGACCCAATTTGTTCCCACTGTCACAGTGTAAATGAGTGTTTTTCAACCTTGGGGTCACCTGAAATTTCTAGTAATTGATTAAAAAAAAAAAAAAATACTAATAAAAAATCTTTTTAATGATTCAATATATGTTTAATTATAATTAGAACACCCACACTTTTCCTAATAAAAATGAAGTTCAAATTAAAGGCAGGATATAATATCAGAGAGGGCAGACCTTGACTGACCCGATCATGTGACCATGTACGTTGCTACGCTTCAACCTGCCCGGACAGTCGCAATCAAACAAACAAACAGAGAATGGAGAGATTTCTTCACCTGCCTGGCCCCGTTAAGACATCTCCAAGAGAAACTGAGAAGCAGACACCAAAAAGTTGCATTATATACATTATATAGCCTAAATGTTATCTAAAATTAACTATTATATGATCAAAAACAAATTAATTTTAGCAAAAAAAAAAAAAATCACCACTTGAAATTTGTGATGTAAAAACGGGTTCACAAGCCAAAAAAGGCTTGGAAACACTGATGTAAATATTTATGACTTTATTTCTCTGTATTTTGCTGTAGAAAATGAAAGGATATTCATTAGTAATTTACAACAAAAGCCAACGTGCAGCCGTCTTCAGCTGGTCCGTGTGTCTTTGTGACTGATTGATCGACTGTACGCAGCTCTTCTTCCTTCTCTGAACACAGTCGGCACAAGGAGAAGACACAATTACAGAGAAACATTTTATTCTCTTTAACAGCTGAAATTCACTTCAAAAGTCACCAGATTTGTCATTAGGCACTTTCTTGAAAGCAAAGTTGTTACAGGGGTCTTAAAAGTCAACCATCTAGTGAGGAAAAATGCAAAGTTATTAAAGTGGAACTCATACAAGGACTGTTTGGAATGACGGTGGGAGTGGGAGCTATATATGGATCGCCCACGAGTTGCAATTTATTCAGATATCTTTGTTTTCCTTCCTTTTGGAGATGGGCTAAATATTTGTGAAGAGAAGCTGATGGAAAATTGACAGGTCCGTGACTGAGAGCTGTGAATTAGTGCTGTCGTGTTGCTGTTCATTTGCACAGGAATATGACAATTTACTAATAAATAAAGTTTGTTTATTTGCCCAAAATGTAACCCCACAACCCTCTCAAAGATAAAGTAGTTCGGAAAATGAATGTTATAAAAACATGAATATGAAACCTGAGGGGAGATGAGCTGCTTTTGTCTCACGAACAGGAAGTTTTGGTGTACTTTAACCCTTAAAGATCTAAAACCTCTTCTTTTGAAGTAAATTTCAAATACATTTTCTCCATGTTTATTATTATATTTGTTAATTATCACCATTTATTATAATATTATCTTGTGTATTTTTGCATTTTCCAGTGGAAATTAGGTATTTTACAGATTTTATTTACTGATTATTTAGATGTTCATAAAATGTCAGTGTAAATTCAAGGTTATAATTATCAGAACAGAGACCACTGAAGAAAAAGTGTCTTTTTCAACAAAATACAATGCAAAAGTCTAAGGCCACTTTTAGCTTTGTTCTTTTTGCAGGGTTAAAATAAATGAACATATTAGTTTTACATTCCATTTTCCTCAAATACAAGAGAATACAGGAAATATGTTAATAATCCAATCTTAGAAGACAAAAAACAAAAAAACTGAACTAAATGGGATGTAAAGGTTAAAGTCACTGTTGAACCCCATAACGCCAAATGTATTGTATTTGATACATGAGTTTTGAAGCCCTCTACATGATCAGTTTAATATTTCTTTCTTAAAAAACCTGACGTATACAATTAGATACATGCAATGCGCAGATAATCCACCAGGGGGAAGAATTCATTCACCAGAGGCCTTTCCAGTGACACTACAGGACTGTCATTAATGAGGAAGGAGGCAGAACTTTTATGAATTTTTCAATTTTTAAAGGAAAATTTGTTCGACATGTTTGTGTTATGTTTTTGTTGGTTCAAAAATAATATTTGAGCATTGAGACCCGACGTATCAAATATGATACAAAATTGAACTCATACATAGAAATTGATATTTGAAAAAAAAATAAAATAAATTTTTGTGGTTGCTCAGAAGGACCAATAAAGGCTCCAGTTTCAAAGAACTGGAATTTTCTGTCAATGATTTAATGGTTCAGGCTTTACAGGGTTAATTTGACCCCTGACCCCATGACAAGAAGCAGCACAAACACTTAGAAACATCTGACATGTGTTGAATGAAACCTGGTTTAAACATAATAAAATGACTGCAGTAAATCTCATACTGTCTGAGCAAACGGGTTAAAGAAATGTTAAATGCAAATGGAGGTCACACTAAATACTACCACTGTGGTTTATAGGAGCTGTTTTTCCAGGAAACCTTTGTATTTCCTGCTGTACATACTACACATACATCAGATTGGATCTTAACACAGAGACTCAGAAATACATTATGTTGGATTTAAGAATGAACGTGCATTAGCATTAATCTCTTGAGCTTATTGTGCACTGAAGATGACTACAGTGTAGAAAGAATCACACTTGAACATGAAAAATCTATTTTAATTCCACATCCTCAAATTTGCTGCTTTGATGAAGCAAAATGGCTCTAGATTTACCTGTAGGCGGTTAGATAATAGCACAGACTCCCATAACCTGCTAAGCCGTGTTGCTACGGCATCACATGGAGTTTTGTCATTAAAGAAGTAGTTCTGCGGTGAAATTCTGCCTGTGAAAAAGGAATCATGACAAATGACATACCGACAGCAAGAAATAGTTAGCATTGTAGCGGCTGTTTTACTCCGCACTAAATGTTTTCCTGTTGATTTGAAAAAAAGCTTGATTTCTTACAATGTAAAAAATGTGACTTCAATAACACAGTAGGTTCTAAATGTTCTGTTATAATACCATTTGCAATGTACCCAAGTGGAATGGAATGTGAAAAATTGATTTTTTTTGAGGATGTCATATCACTAAAACCGATGTGTGTTGAATGGGAGTTGAATAACACAGCCTGTATGACAAGAGCACAGAAACACAGTTGCATTCTTCCTCTTTATTGGAATCTATCACCATTGTAGCTTCTTCCTTACAGTGAAAGGAAGTGTAATTTGTATAAAGGTCAGGTTGATCTTGTTTGAACAAACAGACCGACTCCACTATATGATCATAGAGGCAATAACATATCATTCTGTAGTCATATGGCATGGTATTGTGATAATTATCTACCTGTTTGTCAGTCTGGAGGTAATTTAAAAGTCAACAGCATAAATGAGGAGGAATGCAACAAGCAGCTTTCATTATAGTTGTAAGTATATGCTCTGTTATTTTCAGATTGTCTCCTTTGAGATATGGTAATGAGGAAAAAAACGTAACAAAGAGGAAGCGTGTTCTTGGATTCTGTGAGATTCAAGCTTTGAGGTCAATTCATAGAACTCATACACTACATATTCAATTGATTTTGGCATCTACAAATGCAAATCACTTTTTATTTTTATGCAAAGTGCCAATGTGTCAACCTTCAATGATCAAAATAACCACTGGTGAGCAAAAGCATCCACTGATCTAAAATGTCTAATAACTTTTGACCCACTAATTCTATCAGTGCATATAAATAATTAATGTAAAATACAGTTTTTCCAGCTTTTTATGGTCATCAGATATGACCCATTTGGATGTTCAGAGGCTCCGTAGTGATCATGGAAATATAATCATCTGCAACATTGATTCACCGATAAAATCCATGTAGTTTGGAAAATGATAGTGGTTGTAGACACTTGTCTTTATGTTTAATTAATGATATATTTTGCAGAAAGTCACTTTTCTTCAGTTTGCCCTGTTTTGATATAATAACCTTGAATGAAGCCTGAGTGAAACGATGTGTCCTGAAGTAACTCTGAGCTTTTATAGGCGCTTGCACAGGTCTTGAAAGTCTTAAGAGTATGGAATTTTGAAATGCGATTTTTCCAGACCTTGAAAAGTCTGGAATTTTGGGTGAAAGTCTTAATAAAGTATGGAAAAAAAGCATCTCTCATAATTGAATCTTGAAGTATGCTCAAAGGCACATAATCTTGTAAGATGAGGAAAACATAGTTAGTTTAGTTAGGTCGAGTTTATTTCAAATATGCAATGAAAAGTAATTTTACTTTAGTCCTTAGAAATAAAACTCATTGCAAGAAAACATGAAAAACAAGAAAATTAAGAAATTAAGAAAAGAAGAAAAGTGTGTGTGTGAAAACAAAATATAACTTCATTCACATATTCAAAATGTATAACTTAGAACATGTATAAAACATATAAAGAACTTGGCCTGATTTCACTAACCTTTCGGTACTGGAACGATTCCAGTGAAACTTGTTTGTGTGATATTCATGCACTTTCGCTATTTTCATATGTTTTGACAACATTTTTGCCAGTAAAACATCATTTTCTGCAAATTATGCATTCATTCATTCATAGATTTATTAAAACAACATTTTCGACAACACACAACAGATACAGTTTCAACCAAAATGGTAGGCATGCAAGTATAAAAGAACATAAAGTCAAATTTTGGGGGAAAAAAAAAAAGCAGTTTTGAACAACTCCAGAACAAGTCTGGAATTTTTTGTTTAGATAAAGAGCAGCACTCTGTATGTGGTAAGTAAATTCAATATAAGATAACACTATCATTTAAAAATGCAGAGGATAATTTAATAAGTAGTGGTGAATCACAAGGTTAGATGTTTAGAAAAATTTATTTGGAAGGTTTAAAAAGGGCTAAGAAATGACTCATTCATAAATTGTACCAATTTAAGGTAACAGAAAAATATAATAACCTCCATAACCTTGTTCAAGGGACTGGGAAGTTCTTTTTATTTATTTTTTTTGTTTTGTCCTACTATGTTAGTTACAGCTAATATGATCTGTTGTGATCATGCGATTCGCTCTCCTGCACAGCAGTGGTCTTTCATGCTGTATCTCATTGTCAATGCTCCTAAACTTGTCAGGCCTTTGAAGTGAGATGTTTTATGTCGAGAATGCTAAAAACAAATCTGCCGCAGTAGAAGTAGGACTTCAGGTGAGACTCGCGTGGAAAACATGCTCAAGTGCTTTTTAACTTTTAGATAGAGATCCAGCTCTGACGCTCTGCAGTACTCATGAGGATCCTCACCGGTGAATGTACTACAGCATGAAAACCTGATAGAAGGGAAATGATCACAATGAATTTAACGGTGTTTTATATTTAGATCTGTATAAACCACTACCTTAAGTTGAGATGTTTAAATCAGTTTGTAACCGTAAACAGTTTCATTCAGATTCTTTCATTTATTATTTTCTCTCATGCCTAATGTGTACAGTTTTTACATCTGACACATGAAGATCTGCTGCCCTACTCTGTCTATGAAGTCAAATTAAATATCTGGGACACAATTTTATCATGGGAACGGTGAAGCTGCAGTTACAACCGAAATCTGATTAGTTTTCTGTAGTGCTTAGGCTGTGATGTGATGGCTTTTTTATTTTTTTTGTCGTTTTTAAAACCTCCTAAAAATCTCCACTATAAAACATATATAATGCACTTTGCAGAGTTATGGAAAAATGGGTTAAAGGACTCATTCACATCATATTTTCTAAAGTTTTTATCGTCAAAATAAGAAAAGTAGAAGCACTTGGAGAGCGCAGACCTCCGCCAAGGAAGATCAGTGACCCAGATTTGGATGAAAATTTCAGGAAATGTTGATACTGGCACAAGGAACAAATGATTAAATTTTGGTGGTGATCGGGATTGGGAGTGGGGGGGGGGGGGGGGGTACTGATCTGCCTTGGCGGAGGTCTGCGCTGTCTTTTCTAGAAAAGCACTCGTAGAGCGCAGATCAGTGCCCCCCCTCAACCCAGATCACCACCAAAATGTAATCATTTGTTTCTTGTGCCAGTATCAACATTTCCTGAAATTTTCATCCAAATCCATCCACAACTTTTTGAGTTATCTTGCACAGACACACAGACAAACAGACAAACCAACGCTGACAAAAACATAACTTCCTTGGTAAAAAAGAGTCCAGATGAATCATTTCAGGCTTAGGGTTTAAAGGATTAAACTGAGTTTAAAGGGATCCTATTTTACTAAACCCACTTTTATTAGTCTTTGGTTCAGTTATTTGTATATTTGGACCCTAATAGTTCAAAAAGTTTGAATTTGAACCCTCCAGGTGCTGCAAAGCTATCTTTATATTCATTTGGGCAAAAATCGAGTGGATTTCTACAACCACTTTTAATTCCTTCTTAATTTGTGGCATCTATAACTAGTTACGTCACAACATTTGCACATATAAGGTCAAGACCTCCGACAAACATTTCTCCGAGTACGACATAATTGTTTATCAGCAGCAGCAGTTGTAGTCCATACTGAAAATATGCCCAAACTTTGGGCCGATTACCTAAAATGTTCAGTTGTTGGTTGAACAGGACAGAGCAGCACAGCCAACAACCTGTAGGGGGTGGGGCCTGAAGTGGCTCATTTGCATTTAAAGGGCCAGTGCTCAAAACGTCCTTTCTGGTGTCATTACTCAGAAATAGGGTTGCAGATGGACCTGTGGAGTTGAATTAATGAAGAATTTAGACCCAAGCAGAGCATTTACAGTTTAAATAGACCACAAGGAAATGTTTAAAATGTAAAATTCTATTTTAAAAAATAGCTAAATATCACTCCTTTAACAGTGTCATATTTTGCCAAACCCACTTTTATTAGTCTTTGGTTCATTTATTTGTGTATTTGGACCCTAATAGTTCAAAAAGTTTGAATTTGAACCCTCCAGGTGCTGCAAAGCTATCTTTATATTCATTTTGGCAAAAATCTAATGGATTTCTACAACCTGTTTCAATTCCTGCTTAATTGGTTATGTCTGTAATTAGTTATGTCATGACATTTGCACATATAAGGTCAAGACGTCTGACAAACACTTCTCTGAGTATGACGTATTTATCAGTAGCAGCGGTTGTAGTAAAAACTGAAACGAAACAACCTGTATCATGTCATCACTCAGAAATAAGGTTGAAGATGGACCTGTGGAGTTGAATTAATGAAAAATTCAAACCCAAGCATAGCATTTACAGCTTAGGTAGACCACAGGGAAATGTTTTAAAATGCATAATTCCATTTATAAATGCAAAATATCACTCCTTTAAGTGAGCATTTTCATCTCTATTCTCATATTCCTCATAGCAGCAGTTCCTTTCCTGCCCGTGTTTGTCCATATTAAGACACAAAATGCTTGGTATATCTTGTATAAGCTATATTTCACACACTGTTGTAGCTGGTGTGATGCATTCACATCTGCTGATTCCCCATTGCTTTAAAAGGTCAAGGCTTGACGCACTTCGATACCTCAAGTTATGGCATTGTCTGTTTTCTCTGTGTGGGTGTATGTAAAGCGCTCTTTTGTACTGTGTCTGCCTCTTTGTGTATTTGTCGTGTGCTGCAACAAGATAGAAAAAGAAACCCATGTGCAGGTGTTTGATTCGCTGTATGCGTGAGCTCTCCAGGTGCGCTAAATAAATGGATTCATTATTTTGTCCTTAGTCATCATCGCTCGGAATAAATACGAAGGTCTTGGTGGCATAAGAAAAAAATAATTGAGTAAATTTTTCGACTCGGAGAAACAATACATAAGCTGCTCTTGACCCGTGACCTGCATTTCTCTGGAACATGTGGAGTGTTCTGCTGTGTGCTCACCTGGTTTCAAATGGAAAAAAAAGCTAATTAAAAAGTAGGAAAGCATCGATACCACTTTTTTCCAGACTGAGTACGAGTACTTACATTTGAGTACTTGCTGATACTGAGTACTTAATAATCCCCTTCCAGTTCTTAGTTCCTTTTGTAAATGTGCTTTATTGTCGTTGTCATTAGTCTGACTGGAACAAAGTGCTGCTACTGACATTTAATGTGTTGGAATGAGCATTTCTCAGTTAATCCACCAGGGGGCGCCACTCTGAATTAACCATAATACAATACATAATACAAATACAATACATAATACAAATACAACAAAGAAGAGGAAAGTTTTTTGAGAAGAAGAAGAAGAAAGTCAGTGTAGTGGCTTTACCTTTAGCCACTACAACAGTGTGGAAGGGTTCAACCTGTTGTATTTTTGACATGTGCATGAATGAATGTCCGGCTGGGTTTCTTTGAGTTTGGATATGCCAATCCATTTATTCTCCAATATTAAGTCCAAGAGTTCATTATACTTCACAACTGTCATTCCATATATGTTCTACAAATAAACAAAATAGGTTCTTTAACACAAAAGAAAACACTGTAAACACTGACAGACTCAATCTCACGGTTTCACGGTCTGAAATTGTTTGGGGCCGTCCTCACACACACCGCCCACCTCACACAGCAGGTATATGTAAGTTTGCCACACCTAAACCAACACCCATGATGAGTTTGTACCTGTGGCAATTATCACAGCCACACCCACTAATCAATTTTTAAATTAAGGTCAAAATAAAAAAGAGGAATAAACAAACAAAAATGTATTTTGGCTCCAACAGTCAGTAATAACAAACATGGAGACGACAGAGGTAACACTAATGTGATACTAATATTGCAGCGTTTTCACTGGTAAGGTTTAACAGCTTAGCTTCAGCAGGTAGAGAAAAGATAAATGAGCGATAAGTTTGGTTTTCACTTCCGCTGGCGGCGGTCTGCACCACTCCGTACTCCCGGTGGTAATCTCTGTCTGGGTATACATCCGCCAGCACCTGGAAAACGGATGGAATGTACGCAGAGGACGGACAGAACACTGCGTCTGTATCTTTAACGTTACTGTCAGTCAGCGTTACTTTTATCACCATCATTTCTTTTGAAAAATCTGCACACTCTTCACACTCCCCACACATTATTCCTCCTCCTTGTACCTGCTGCACTGAACTGTCAATGTCACATGGCCGTAAGTGGTATCGGTGCATTTGTATCGAATTACTTTTACGAGTACGAATACGAGTACACACACTGAGTACTGGAGCCGATACCGATAGTTGTAGTGCACAGGTGTCAAACATGCGGCCCAGGGGCCAAATCCAGCCTGCCAAAGGGTCCAGTCTGGCCCTTGGGACGAATTTGTGAAATGCAAAACTTATACTAAGACATTAACAATCCTTTCAGTTCAGGTTCCAAATTCAAACCAATTCAATCTCAAGTGGGCAGGACCAGTAAAATACTGTCATAATAATCTATAAATACAGGGTAGGGAAGCAAAATTTACAATATTTTGAGGCAGGGATTGAAAGACAGTGTATGACCAATTAGTTTATTGAAAGTCATGAGAATTTATTTGCCACAAGAAAATGTACATAATAGAAAATGTTTTTATTCTATGTGTCCTCCTTCTTTCTCAGTAACTGCCTTCACACGCTTCCTGAAACTTGCGCAAGTGTTCCTCAAATATTCGGGTGACAACTTCTCCCATTCTTCTTTAATAGTATCTTCCAGACTTTCTGGTAATAGTTTTGCTCATAGTCATTCTCTTCTTTCCATTATAAACAGTCTTTATGGACACTCCAACTATTTTTGAAATCTCCTTTGGTGTGACGAGTGCATTCAGCAAATCACACACTGTTTGACGTTTGCTTTCCTGATTACTCATATGGGCAAAAGTTTGTGAAAAGGTATGGATAATAGTGTTAGGTATGATTATGACATCAGTATATGTTCAGTTTCAAAACAATTGACATAGTGCCTGCTGAGAAAAAACAACTAAATGTTCATTGTAAATTTTGCTTCCCCACCCTGTACTCACAAAAAATGTGAATAACCTGAATAAATATGAACAACCTAAAATGTTTTAAAAGAAGTAAGTACAATTTTAACAATATTCTGCCTGATTTTAAATGTTTTTGTATTTGTAGATCCATTGTGATCTGTAGGTTATAGTGTACATGTGTAAATGATAAACTGAAGCAGAATATTGTTAAAATGACACTTATTTTTTTCAGTTTGTTCATGTTATTCACGTTGTTTGAAAGGACAGTTTGTAGATGTAAACATTTTCATTGTTTCATTTGACTTTTTTCACTCTAAAACAGAGAGAATTTTGTAGTTGACATTATTTATATTTTATTGTTATTTTTTCACTGGTTCAGCCCACTTCAGATCAAATTTAGCTGAATGTGACCCCTGAAAGAAAATGAGTTTGATACCCCTGTTGTAGCGGTATCAATGCATCCCTATTAAAAAGGTTCAATTCTGAAAAATGGCAGAGTTTTGCAGTGAAGTATGTTAAAGGAAAAGGCAGAGTTACATCATCAGAGAAAAATCCATCTTGAGTCGTGTAATTGCTAATGGTTTTTTTTCAAAGACACATGAAGGGCAGGCTTCTGCAGGATACGCCCATAAACGGAGTGTGGTGTCGTCTCCTCTAAATGGGTGACTTGGCTTATTTGGCCACTTAGCAGATGCAATCTAAAATCCACTTTCAAATATTGGCCTCCAACTGCTCCACCTATTCCTCTGGCTTACCTGAAGCCATCTGTCGAGAGGAAGCAAAAGAGCAATAAGAGACTTTTGCATGCCGCCTGTCTTCTCTTTCATCTCTTTGTTTTCAGGTCTCTTAATTGCATTCCATGCTTACATATACCCGATGTGTGATCCAGATACCAGCTTTTCCCCAAACCTCCTGTCTCTTTTCCATTTCACAATAACATAATTAAGTTTTTAGTGCCGAACACTGAAAACGATGAGTTACGGAACAGAGTAAAGATGGATAAGTGTAGAGAAATATCAGTGTGTTTTCTGCCCTTGGTGTTATTTATTTATTTATTTTTTTTATGTATGTAAACACAGAATAAGAGTGTAGGTGAAATATTGCCAGTGGGAATGACATGAGCAATAAAATCTTAACATATATGACCTTGAGGGTTTTTATTTTGCTTTAATGCTTGACTTTTGTAACGATGAAAAAGGAATTATACTCAGCAGAGACCTACAGATATGTGTTGATATGAGGCTTAATTCAGGGCCATGCTTAATTAAACAGCAAAAAGACACTTGATTTTACTGTCAGTAAAAAATGTTTTTACACCAGCAACATTAAAATGCAGATTTAACGACTTATAAATATATAAGTGAGACTAATATGCAAAATACTTGTACGTAGATATTTTGTGTAAATCTTTTAACCCATAGAGACTCTGTATTCTTTATATTTAACCTTTCTTTAGTGATATATCATCATTTATTGTAATACTATCTTCCTTATTTTGCGTTTTTTCAGTGTAAATCATAAATTTTCCTATATTTAATTTACTGATCATGTAGATTTTCATTAAAACTCAGATTAAAGTTGAGGGTTATTATATCAAAAACAGAGAAAACTCAAGAAAAAGTCACTTTTTCAGCAAATAGGTCATTACTTGAATATAAACCAAGTGTCTCCATCCAGTGTCATTTGTCGCTTTTCCATGGGACATCTGCGCAAAACTTTACTGATATTTACTAAATGTTGAAAAAACAGAAGCGTGTAATGTCAGTTTTTCCAATAATTCACAAATGCGATGATTTATTTATTTATTATTGCGAAATGACACAAGAAGTCATTTCATAAACATGGCGATGAACGTAAATATGGTGTTAATTTACAGATATATTCATTATTATTATAGATTACCCCTTGTATCTCATACTAAATTAAAAAATGATTGGGTTTCCTGGTGTGTCCACACATACCGTTCATGTTTCTTCTTCTTCTCCTTCGCTTGTTGTAACCTACGTCAACATCCCTTTTTTTAATTCACCTGACTCTAGTTACGAAAAATGGTCTTTCCATTCCAGTTTTGCGTGATATATCATTTGTGCCACGCCCGAAAATCACCTCTTGCCAGTGCAAAAAGTTTTAATTGAAAAATTAGACTTTTGGCAAAATTGTTTTTCCATTTGGTAAATTTTTACACGCAAGTTATATTTGCACAATTTAAAGGTCAATAGAAACGCGACTATTGATGCAATGCCTGGTGAATCAATGTTGTAGAAGATGACAGTGTTTCCATGGTAACTACGGAGCCTCTGAACGTCCAAATGGGTCATATCTGATGACCATGAAAAGACGACAAACTGTATTTTACACCAATTATTTACATGTATTGATAGAATTAGTGGATCAACAGGTATTAAAAAGTTTGGATGATTTAGTTTGACAGTTGCTGTTTGGGTTTTTATGAGTTAATAAAAGTATGAAACAAATTCCAGATGGTCAGTCAGGAGGTGATTTCACATAAACTGACCCTTATATAAACCTTGTACTTCAGTCTGTTTGTTCTAATGCCTCCTCTTTCTTTTTACCTGGATACTGACACAAAAGGAACAGAACTATATTTGAAAGATATGACGTCAACGTTACATAAGCTTCTCACTGTTCCACTGTCTTGTTTGCCATTCCTGCACAACATGTCGCCAAGTCCTGGACAAGTCTATTGTCCATATCATTTCAGTATACTTTTTCATTTAAAAGTGTGTCTAGAAATCAGCTGATCTGTTATTTTAAATAGAAATGAATTTTTTAATGCATTTATTAGTGTTTCAGATTAAAAAAAAATACCTTTAGTCATGCGTCTGAAATTCAAATTGGCAGGAGCCGGATCAACTTTTAAAAATGTAAAAAGAACAAACAAAACAAAACTCCTGGATTACTGCAACATGTATTTTTATTTCCAGTATATATTGATTACCTCCGCCAAGGAGGTTATGTTTTTGCCAGGGTTTGTTTGTTTGTCTGTCTGTTTGTTTGTTTGTTTGTTTGTCTGTCCGTTAGTGTGCAACATAACTCAAAAAGTTATGGACAGATTTGGATGAAATTTTCAGGGTTTGTTGGAAATGGGATAAGGAAGAAATGATTAAATTTTGGTGGTGATCGGGGGTGGGGGGGGCCCACGGGGGGGGCCACTGATCAGCCTTGGCGGAGGCCTGCGCTCTCCGAGTGCTTCTAGTTGGGATATTTAATCTACCCATGCAAACAGCAGCTGGTTAATATTATATATAATATTTAAAAATTTGTTCTTGATTTGTCGTGCATTTTTTGTGCATACATGTTAAAGTAATTCAACTTTTATGTAAAAAAAAAAAAAAAAAAAAGGAAAAAAAAAAGCTACATATTAATATTGAACATGGTTTAAACTCTAAGCACAAATCTTTTGGGATTATAAGTAGAAGAACTTGACTCCTGTGAGAACAAAAATAATTCTTTGTACACATTTTCTGTTTTATTTGTTTTACACAACAGTACATTTCACATTTAACAAGATCACAATGTTTAGACAAGCCTAAACACTTGTTATGCATTTGTTTTTAACAGCCAGTGCAAATATTCTGTCTTTCTTTCTGTTTTTTTTAATATTTCAAGTGAAAGTTTACTTGACCTTAGGGCTGGCCATTATCACGATATTCTTAGGCTAAATCATGATGCATGATAGATATCTTGATATTTTGAAATCTATACATCACTACATCACTGTGTATTTATGTTAAATTCACCTCTTTAATGCATGACATTGTCTCCTATTATATTTTTTTTCCAATATTTGCATGCTAAAAACTGAAAATCGCAATGACATTTTTTAAATTATTCAAAATTACTGTAAAGTGATTTTAAAAAATCAGTCTGTAAGCACTTTTTATGCATGTGTTTTAACAGCCAGTGTAAATATTCTGTCTTTGCTTGAACCAAAAACACTTTTTTAAATATTTCACTCGAAAGTTTAGTTGACCTTAGGGCTGGCCATTATCACGATATTTTTAGGCTATATCACGATACATGATATATAGCTTGATAGTTTGAAATCTAGACATCACTGCATATTTATGTTAAATCACCTCTTTAATGCATGACATTGTCTCCTCTTAGATTTTTTTTTTCAATATTTGCAAACTAAACACGGAAAATCACAATGAATTTTTTTTAATTATTCAAAATTACTTAATGATTTAAAAAAAAAAATTAGTCTGTAAGAACTTTTCATGCATGTGTTTTTAACATCCAGTACAAATATTCTGTCTTTGCTTGAACCAAAAGTACTTTAAAAAAATAAATATTTCACTTGAAAGATTACCTGACCTTCACAGAAATATTTTAATCAATATTTTGATGTACCTTTTATGTACTCTTTTTATCCCTCTCCTTTCACATATTTTTCTCTGTGTTTAGTCCAATAGTGATGTTTCACACCGTATTCTTTCAAAACGTTGACTCGTTTCTTGCATATCAGGCAGTTTGCATTTCCACCACACTATAAACACACAGTAGTCCTTTTTTTTTTTTTTTTTTTTGTAAGCATCTGTGCTCTTCATCTACTTTTCTTTTCGGTTTGGAGAAAGACATCAGTAACGCAAGCAGCCACAGGATGACAACGCATGATTTGAGACCCTTGAACTAAGCAATATTTACATTCTGTGTGAATGTACTCATGATGGAAACGGTAATAAAATTGACATGCATATTAATCACACACACATGCACACACTAGAAAATGACATGACCTTGGTGTAAAAAGGCATTTGGCTGCAACAGTTCATCATCTGAAAATCAATGTGGGAATTTAGGGAGTTGAGTGGGAACATGATCCTCCCTCAGTCCAACCCTGTTACGCAGGAGCTGCTCTGCCAAAGCAGCTGCTGGAGCCAACTGAGGCAAAATCTGATGGATAGCAGTGAAGCTTGAAATATTTCATTGAATTATTACAACATCCAGATCAGCCGTTGCAACATACCACAGATGCCACAGATATTTTCTACAAATCAGATTTTCCCCATGTAGGAAAACATACCTGTTCACCATTAGTGTACGTTTTGAAAGGTTAAACCAATACGTGTTATACTATATAGAACTATACAGTTGTGGAAAAAATTATTAGACCACCTCTTGTTTTCTTCAATTTCTTGTTCATTTTAATGCCTGGTACAACTAAAAGTACATTTGTTTGGACAAATATAATAACAACAAAAATAGCTCATAAGAATTTAATTTCAGAGCTGATATCTATCCTTTTTTTATGGTTTTCTTAACAATAACCAAAATCACTTCAATTCTTACATCAATATCTATGGCATTGTACTGACAAAAACAGTGCTTTTAGGCATTCCGTGTTTTCTTTTCTCTGTTTTAGTCACATGATACACACAGGAGTTAGTTTTTGATTGTATAACCATTATTTTTGATGACTTTTGATGGTCTAATAATTTTTTCCGTGACTGTATATAATATATACGACCATATAAGGTTCAAGGTTCATTTATTGTCATTCATTCATTGTAGCACACGAAGAATGAAATGTGTACTCAGGTCCCAGTTATAAGATAAGAATAGGATAAAAAAATAAATAAAATAAAAAAATATTTGAAAATAACACACATAAACTCATATGTAAGTAAAACACAGCTAAAATACATTCACCATTTATTTATTGTGCACATACATAACATTGATTAAAGACACAATAAAACAGTAAAGTTGCAGGGAGGGACCGAAAGCCTAAAATGGCTTGTTTTAAAGCCTCTACATTTAAATACATAAACATTATTATGACATTATATTATAACATTATTATATCAATTCAAAATCACAATTGATTTCCTTAAATATTTCTTGAAGGATATCTCTGATGTGCTATTTCCAAGAACATCCTCTATACCTTATACAAAACTGAGCTCTTGATGTGACACATTTAGGCAAATGAAAATGTTGATTTTGGCAAGTATTGTACAGGGGTTGGACAAAATAATGGAAACACCTTCACCTCAAGATGATAATGCCCCAATCCATACAGCTAGAATTGTTAAAGAATGGCATGAGGAACATTCTAATGAAGTTGAGCATCTCTTATGGCCGGCACAGTCCCCAGACCTCAACATTATTGAGCATTTATGGTCAGTTTTAGAGATTCAAGTAAGACGTCGATTTCCACCGCCATCGTCTCTGAAAGAGTTGGAGGGTATTCTAACTGAAGAATGGCTTAAAATTCCTTTGGAAACAATTCACAAGTTGTATGAATCAATACCTCGGAGAATTGAGGCTGTAATTGCCGCAAAAGGCGGACCTACACCATATTAAATTATATTTTGTTGATTTTTTAAGGTGTTTCCATTATTTTGTCCAACCCCTGTATCTATGAACTGCAGCATTGGTTGCAAAATACAAAATGAAATGCTCCGGCAAGGTACTTTGATTATCCAGAATTTTATACATGAAAATACACATTTGGTAGATATTACCGTCAAAAATATTAGGTAAATTTAGTTTGAAGAATAAATTAGCAGAAGAGGTCAGTGGCTTAGAATGGGTTGCAATTCGAACAAAGCGCTTTTGCAAGATCAATATTTCATTTAAAGTTGATGGGAAAGTGCTTGCCAACACTATATTACAATACGACAGATAAGGACAAATTAAACTGTAATATAAAGCACATGTACATTTTAAATCAACATGATGACTAATGATTGTTATAATGCCAAGTAATTTCTTTATTTTTATAGTCACCCAGTCAACGTGCTCTTTCCAATTTAGGTTCTCATCTACGATAACACCCAGGCAAAAAGGCATTACCTAGCAGCCGAGCAGAATGAAGTGCATAATATAACGACTTACTCATCTACTTGTTGCCTCCAAAGTGTCAAAACAGATAAAATTAGTTCCAAGTCTTTGTGTTCCTGTAACTTGAAAATATCTATGACATTTGTTTCCACACCTTTTATTATTTTCACTGAAGATTGATCCAATAAATTTTATAACAATGAAAAACATTAATAAATGTGACAAAAGATGTACTAACAGAGCAACGATTCTTAGGCAATTTAAGATTAATTACACAGAACTTTAAAAATGAAATTAGTGTTTCTTCATTATGAGAGGAGCCGGCAAAGAGTATTTGTCTGCACTTTACTTCATCTGCTGTTTGGTGAAAGTTTGCAGATAATTTGTTCAGCTTAAGTGGGTATTTTGCACATTTGTCTTGCAAACAAAGGTTACGGTGCAGTACATTCCACTCTTAATTGCTTCATGTTTGCTATTTAGACTTATCCTAAGACAACATAAGCACACAGTATTTGTTTGGGTTTTTTTTTATTTTTGGCTTTGTGGCTTTGCATCGTATCCAAGTCTTCATGTGCTTCCATAATTACCTAAGAAATATTTATGGCCACATGATGCATATAATACATTTTATATGTTGCAGTTGATTAACATTGCAATAGGCTAACTGTTGACAGTGGACAGTGAAGGTTAATGTAGCTTTACAAATGAAGCATCGGACTAAGTGTTGCATGGTTTACAGTGCCAACTCCTACTGAGGAGCTCAGAGAGAGGCAGTGGAAGGAAGTCAGTCAAAGCTGGTTAAGCCTTTATTTGGCAAGTGACTATTTTTGGTCATTTCCACATACATTACAAGACAGTGATAGCAGCAGTTACAGTGAGTGAACAATCTCAGGTCCAATGTGGTCTGCAGGGTCTGTAAGGTCCACCTCTGCATGAACAGTGAGTGTACCTGCTTTGTTAGGTACCATGAAGTAATGGTACTAATGTAAAGATCAGAATCAGAATTTATGTCATTGCACAGCAGTACAAGGAGATTAAAGCTAACCTTAAAGTGTGATCACATAAAACAGTAAAAGTAACAACAGACAAAACAGTAACAATAAACAATTTGAGTAAAGATGACAGTGTAAGTGTGTGATGGTGAATAAATAGTAATAAATAGGACTCTGTATGTAATGAGTAAAATCAGTTTATATTTACATTCAGTGTTGTGATGGCTTTGGGATAGAAGCTGTTGTGGATGCTGACAGGTGTCTGGATCAGCACTTATGTTGGTCTAATGTTCTAAAAGTGATGTTCTAATGTTCTAAAATACATGTTCCTTTCTCCTTACATGTGTTTTTCTTATATTTTTTATGGCAATGGCTACTGCCGCAGTACTGTAGCATGAAATATCTGTTTGTTGATTGCCACAGAGCCAATCGAATGTTAGCATTTGTACTAGAGCCAATCATGGATAATAATAATAACTAGAAGCACTCGGAGAGCGCAGACCTCCGCCAAGGCTGATCAGTGGCGCCCCCCCACGCCAAGGAGGTTATGTTTTTGCCAGGGTTTGTTTGTCTGTCTGTCTGTTTGTTTGTTTGTCTGTCCGTTAGTGTGCAACATAACTCAAAAAGTTATGGACAGATTTTGATGAAATTTTCTGGTCTGCGCCCCCCCCCCCCCCGTGGGCCCCCCCACCCCCGATCACCACCAACATTTAATCATTTCTTCCTTATCCCATTTCCAACAAACCCTGAAAATTTAATCAAAATCTGTCCATAACTTTTTGAGTTATGTAGCACACTAACGGACAGACAAACAAACAGACAGACAGACAAACAAACAAACCCTGGCAAAAACATAACCTCCTTGGCGGAGGTAATAATAATAATAATAATAATAATAATAATAATAATAATGATTTATTTGGAAAGTGCTTTCAAAGTGCTGTACAGATATAAAATCAATCACAATAAAACATAAAAACTAAAAACATTAACACAGTAAAAACAAATCAAGACATATAATACCGAGTAAACAAGTGGGTCTTGAGCTTTGCTTTAAAAACATCCACAGAGCATGCCTGCCTTATGTCCAAAGGAAGACTGTTCCAAAGTGTTGGTGCACAGAAAGAAAAGGCTTGCTCACCAACAGTCTTTTTCCTGATACTGTTCCATGAACTCATTGTCCTCTCATTTCCACAGTACTGTGGTCGTATATGGCGTATACTTCAATATATTATTTTGTGCATTTTGCTACCACAGTACTGTGGCAGTTGGTGAAAGGAAATGACAAGTTAGTGATAGTATATAGTATAGAATAGGAATTATTGTTCTAAATACTCTATATGTTGTTTTATGGTGTTCTTTGCTCTGTGGAGTCTGTGAGATTGAGGCTGGAGAAGGTGGGCGGAGCTACATGTCAGTTCTGTGTAGGGCTTAAAGATATATCGTTATCGTATCGATATCCAGAAATGCTTGTTTTTCACCGAACCTGTAGTCATATCGTATCGTATTGATATTGGGATATCTGGCATGAATATCAAGATATCAAATTTTGTCCATCTCTTTCAGTGTCCATATAGTCCATGTAGTTCTGTGTCAGTTCAGTGTATGAAGTGCTGTGGTCTGAATTCTGCGCTCTGAACGTTGTCCCAGTAACTGATTTATATCAGTGTCGGATTTTACCTACTGGCACCCTTGGCACTGTGCCCCCGCTGTCTGAAAATCAGCAGGAAAAAAAAATGCTACTTTGACTGGGAATCGAACCCAAGTCTTGCGTGTTGCAGTCTGAAATGTTACCGACTGATCAAAATCTCCACTGTCTGTAACTCCGACCAATTTGCCACCTGATTGTCTTGGTACTTTTCGGTATGTAACCAGTTACCAGTCTAGATATGATGTAACGACAGTGCTGTTTGGCTCTGTGGTAACAGACAAACCGATAATTTGTGCCACAGTACTGTGTCAGTAGCCACTTTATTTTTTATATATACACTTCTTGATTTGGTTGTTTTTTTTGGGTTTTTTTTTTCACTTATGGGTAAGGAACCACATCTTAATTTTCTACATAACAGTTGAAAAAAAAAATTGAAAATTGTCACACAAGTAATAAAGTATTATTATGTCCTTTAATAATACAGTAAGGTTGACATTTAGAATTTCAGAGTATTTCTATGAGGACAGAATCTGACCAGAAGCTACTGAAATATCTGGTGAGCAGTATTTCAGTGTATCCCCAGTAATAACTCCCCACTCCTCTTTCTGTGTCATTGTTCGAAGTCAGTTAGATCCAAACTCTTAACATTTTATTCCCCTTTTATTTGATTCATTAGTACTGGCAGTCGTTTTTATTCTTACTGCTTTTATTTTATTCTTTCTCTGTTGCGTTTGTTGCTCTGAGGCACATTCTTTGCATGCATCCTCCTAACTTCAGAGTCAAGTACCCGGTAATATAAATAACCGCACTTACCCAAAAATGTTGACACTTATCCCTGGAACTCGGTTTTAATGACTAATTTTTGAAGTTACAGTTGCTGTGGGAGAAATGATGACCCGCTGGAACTACCAAAACACACATCATTGCCCATGTACACAACTGCAGGACTAATTTGGATGCATCGACATACAGAATAAATTGTCATGTAACGTTAAAAGAATTGCAACAAGTGTTCTATCCTTCTGTTCTTTGTAATGCTGGCTGAGTTTTAATAAAAAATAAAAAAAAAATTACCAAACATAAGTGGATTTTTAATTAGCATGCAAATTTAGGGCTGATTTGCATTTTGTGTATTAGTTCATGCACTGAATTTATGTGATAAAGTCGCACCGTTTTGTCTGTCTTTCCTCTAAATTCACCCGGCTGAGCTGTTTTATAATTCATGTTAGTGCTGTGGTTCTGTGCTAAGAGGGGACAACTTAATTATCTTTATTACCCACAGCAGGATGGCACGTCAGCTTGTGAAATTCCTTTATATTCAAGTCAAATTTCACATCTGAGCTGCATATTCTCTCAATTTTCTCTATAAATGTCTGTTGTAAATTAAGCTCTTAGACAAGTTAATTACTACATCTGGTAAAATATGCATGCTGAATTTTTTCGATTCAGATCAACAGTGTACTTGTTGCACGGCGTCTCCTCTATTTCTAGCATCTCCTGCAGCTGCTCAGTCCACGCTCTACCTGAAAAAAAGCTTAAGGAAGGGGAACGTTTTGTTTACTTTTTCCTCTTCCCTAACAATTTTATTATTAACCCCAATCTGAGTCTAGGTTGACTTGATAACTGTTTTTTCCCGTCATCTGTCTGCGCTGTGTTGTCTCAGAAGAAATGTAAAAATGGAGTTTGAACCAAAAAAAAAGACACAATACAATTTTCTACTTTATCTGAGAATGAACAATATTTGACAGTACAAAAGCTGGGGAAATTCTATTCTTATCTTTTTTTTTTGTATTTTTCCCCCTATAACAAAACATGTGACCCAAACCTTCACTGATGACCAACAGCATTTACTGATATAACATGTTTAATACCTTATGATCCACTAATCCTAATGACCCTTTCATGCATAGTGGTCACTACAGCGGACTGCTATTCAAAGCTGTTCTCTTATATATTTATGGATTTTGTTGTTTTAGTTCCATATCAGCCAACACAGTGGATGCTTATGCATTATTCCATGCACTGCAATTCATACTATTAGTGTAACTTTGCTGTTCTTGATTAGGGGTGTAAGAAAATATCAGTTCTGCAATATTTCATTTCACGATACTATATTGATATTAAAAAGTACTGTATCAATAGTTTTAGGTATTCATTCAAATGCAGATATTGTGGAGGTTCATTTTTGTTTTTTTGTTTTTTCTTTTTTGTTTATATTTTATTTTTTATCAACACTCTTATTAAATAATGTTAGTTCCTTTGTTGGGATTGAACAAATTATTCTGATGTTAGTTCTGAACTAATAGAAAATGAATATTTGAACAGGATCTTAAACTGTAATGTCTGTAAAACATAATTTAAGTTTTAACACAGAAAAATGTTGTGATATAGCATTAGAGCCTGTTGTGATCAAATTAAAATGTGTTGAGTATTTTTACATATTTCTGGTGTAATTCAATTCTTCAAGGAAAAAAATCATTTAAAAAAACAAACAAACAAAAAATTGCCTTTTTAACAGTATCATGATATATTTTGACTCTAGTCTTGTGATTTGTATCGTATCACCAGATTCTTGCCAATACACACCCTTATTCTTGATAAACCTAATGTACAGTATAATGTTTGAGTGTAAATCAATTGCTGGTTGTTATGAGACTGTATTTAACAATTTTCTTAAGCAAAAAGATTTTTTTTTGCATATTATCTCCATGAAGTGAGTAATAACTAGTATTAGAGTATGTTAAAATGTGACAAAACATCAGATTAACAACATTAAAAATGTTTTTATTTCATAGTTTTCACACAGTGTATCACTTTCTGATATCGCATTTTAAATGCATGTTTCTTTGCTTTAGAAATTAAAAACATAGTGTCCAGCTGAGTTGACATTTTTGTAACTCCATAAAAAATAGGCTCATTAAAAAAAAATAAAAATAAAAAAATCAATTACATAGTTTTTTTTTTTTCATGTCTAACGAGGAATAAAAACATTCAGGAAAAAAAAATGTTGATTAAGGTTCTCATAATTCATGCATCAAAGGGTTAATATATGTAAATAATTGGTGTAAAATTCAGTTTGACATCTTTTCATGGTCATCAGATATGACCCATTTGGACGTTCAGAGGCTCCGTAGTTACCGTGGAAACACCGTCATCTTCGGCAACATTGATTCACCAGTAAAACCCATGGAGTTGGATCAGTGACAGTGGATGGTTTATGTTTTTTTAATTGATATATTTTGCTGAAAAAGTCACTATTTCTTCAGTTTTATCTGTTTTGATATAACAACCTTTGAATTTACTTTGAGTTTTCATGAACATCTAAATTGAGCATAAGAAAATACAGGATTTACATGCAAAATATAGAGGATAATACATAATAAATGGTGATAGATTACTTAAGAAAGGTTAAAATAGAGAGATAAATGTATTTGGGAGCTCACATAAAAGTAACACTGGGTCTTTATGGGTTAAAGATGTAAAAATGAGAATTTAAGGAATGTTCTTTGAGGCTGTAATAGAGGTGTCATTTTTCTCCTTATTAATCTCTTGAGGAATCCTGGTCTTCTATGTGATAAAAAAGAAACACTGATGATGCTGATCCAGTAATTTATGCACAAGGATATTTAAAGTAACTTTCAAAAATGGCTGATGCAGAATCAGATGTGAACTTTTTCAGATTGGGACAGTCATATCCTTGAGGCTTGCCTGCGGCTATTCGGAGCCTGGCTCACCGTTAATACCCTCTGGGAAGGTGGACACCAGACGGCACCATCGATATTTATTTATTTTTATTTTTTTCTGCATGGCTCTCCCAGACAACACGGAGAGAAAAAAATAAATAAAAAGCTCCGACTCTGCTTGTGTATGTTCATTTGGCTCAATAGTGCAGACTGACAGAAGCCTGTTTGCTCTCATGGTAATAGCTGCGATGCTTGTTGGTACATTAAGGCTGATTGGCTAAAGGTTTGAGCGTGTCTGATTTCCTCCCGCAATGTGCTTGAACTCGTACGTTTCCCTATCAGCAACTGTCAGGTGAAACCCATTCAGAGAGCCGCATAGTCTTATCATAACTGGTGTAATGCACCCTCATGGCGCATGCTTTTTTGTGCTGCCTTTTTCCCACCTGGCGTTCGCACTCCCACGCGAAGCAGATACGGTGGACAAGTTCATTTATATGTACACGGTGCTCTAAAATAAGGCGAGCCCACACTGGGGATCATCAATAGGCTGACATACTGTTTTGGCGGTAGAGCCGAGAGGTTAAAATAATATCTAAATCAGGAAATTCTGGAAAGTGCGAGCTTGAAATGAATCACTCCTGTCTTTTAGCATTTTCTACGGCACCTCTTTGAAAACCCTGACACGCTGTATCTCTCTCGCCAGATGGTTGGGCCTCTTGGAAGTTGTTTTCACAGGGGTTCCTTTCGCTCTACAACTAGGTACCACAAGCGCAGGGAAGTAATATTGCCATTAGTATGCAAAGAGATGCCAAGACCTTTTCTTTTTTTTATAAACCTGGAGCTCGTTTGCTCTGACTCATTGTCAGTTTCTGCCTGTCCGAAGTGGGTAATTCAAATGAGGCCTTCTTATGAGGTAAAAAAAAAAAAAAAAAAAACCTGCAACATTAGAATCAATACTGTATAATATCTGCAGTTATTGTGAGTCTAGTGTTTGTGTTCTATCTAACATCCCTGGAGACTTATACTGTCAGTGGGAAGTCTGCAGTATATGGAACTGTGATCTGTGCAAAATTACTAGAATTAGAAGGCAAGGAGACGGCGCTCGATGGCAATTTTTTTTAACACATTGGTATGAAAATGTTTTTTGTAATACGTCCAGGAACAGAGTTTGCGTTGCGCAATAACTTTTTAACCCTTTAACCTCTGAGACATTCCAGGTGAACGTTGTGCTTTGAATTTGTATGTTTCAGTGTCATAAAAGCTGCTGTGAGTATGTGCTTGTGTTCCTTTGGCTCAGTGGTTTTGTTTTACTGTGTGTTTTAGGGTCAAAACAGGGTGGAATAACAGAAAAAGACAAAGAGGAACTGAAGTTTGACAGGTTTTTACTAAATAAGGCACTCGGAATGTACATCAGTAAGAGATTTAGGAACAACAATGAGTATTTAAGTTTTGGCCCAGTAGTTTTTGTTTTAGGCTCTTTTTTCTAAATCTTAAGTCCAGCTGCTTTTTGACACCTACACTGGTCCATAAAGCAGTGACACGGTCAAAACTCAGTAAAAACACAGGAAAAGAAATAAAGGAAAATCACCACAAGACAGCAAACAGTAAAAACAAAAAAAACATAAGGAAAACAAACCAAAAAAAAAAAAAAGCCCAAACTGTATATTTTTATACTGAGTCAGTCTCACTGCTCTGTTTTACCCCCCATTCCGCAGACGGCGGGGGTGCACTGAGCATGCTCAGATGTCTTTGGAAAGAACAAAGGTTTACTTAGGGCTGCACGATTAAACAATTTTAAATTGAAATCAAATTATTTATTTATGACACTGTTTAAGGGTAATCGTCAAATTGAATTTCATCTCTTTCGTGTCTCTGGGCCGCGCGCCTCTGGGCTACCATAGGCTCCTCCTCCGGGCTGCTGTAAACTCCTCCTTCAGGCTGCCGTAAGCTCCTCCTCTGAGCTGCCATAGGCTCCTCCTTCGTGCTACTGTAGGCTCCTCCTCCAGGCTACCGTAGGCTTCTCTTCTGGGCTACCGTAGACTCCTCCTCTTGGCTACCGTAGGCTCCTCCTCTTGGCTACCGTAGGCTCCTCCTCCAAGCTACCGTCGGCTCCATCTCTTGGCTAACGTAGGCTCCTCCTTTGGGCTACCATAGGCTCCTCCTCCGGGCTACCATAGGCTCTCCCTCCTAACTGTGAGAGCGGTCTCCTCAGTCTTTGGTCTCCACACACCAGTACGCAAATGGTGTTTGCTAAGAAGAGTGAGAAGTTCGTAGCTAAAAATAGCAAGAGCAAGTCGGTTGTGTTGAATTGGTACGGCTTCAAAGTTTCCGATGAAGACCAAATCATTGCTCGCTGCAAACTCTGCCTGAAGGCGATATGTGTCAAAAACAGCAGCACACCCAACTTACTTCAGCACCTCAAACATCATCACACGCCAGAGTGGGAGGACTGCGTTTCATTGAGGTCTTCACACGAAAACGACATGTCGACTTCTGTTGTCTTTTGTAGTTTTACCAGAAATTGAAATTAAAAATTGAGTTTTAGAGGAAAAAATTGGGATTTTATTTATGGCCAAAATCGTGCAGCCCAAGTTCTAACCTATCAGCACATTTGGAAATTTTTCCTATTGAGCAAACGGTTGAATTTTTAGGAGCATATAAAATAAATCCTACATTCAGAATGCTCACCACAGACACGTCAGGGGTTAAAGGGTTAATCTAGAGAATATTACCTTGTTTATCTAATAACATGCCTCACTGTCGGGCTAGTGAAAAGCTGCACATATAAGGTCGCACAAGACAAGATGGGGGGGGGGGCAAAGCAATGTATATGATTACTCTGCAGAAACCAATATTGTGATCCACAAATGTTAAACGTGTGCGCTTTATCGTCATGGTTTAGGTCATCTATACCCTTCAGAGGGCAGGCAAACACCAATAAATGCTATAGTGTTTCTGAGTGAATGCTTTTATCTCACGGAGAGGCATTTTTATCCAAACAGTAAACCTTCTTCTGCACAGGGAAAGAGTTTACGTGAAAATGGTCTAATGAGCATGAAAATAACCACATACCTCTCCAAGATCGCAACCTTACCTGAGGCTCAAAAATACTGCAGCTTGGACCAGTTTTGGCAGCTCAACCTGCACAGGTTATGTGCAAAGCAATTTCAGGAGTCATTTTGATGGAACTGCCATTTGTCTGCACAAAAAAACATGATTTTGGTACATGGTACGTGCTCAGAGAAGGCATTCAGTTGAGGGTTTCTCTGCCCATGTATTTACACATGATGTGACATGTGCTTGTATCAGTTGGTTTTAATTACGAATTACTAGAACACTTTGATGGACCAGTGCATTTAGAAGCAAAATGTGTAACCGGGACATCTCTCATGCTTGTATCTTTCCCAGTGTTTCCTGTCACACTCTACTGTCAGCGATCAAATAAAGCCAAAATTGCTCTAAAAATATTCCAAATGTATCACAGTCCCCTGCGTTAGACTTTGTATGACAGTGGATGGCAGGTAGTGACAGAACAATGAGATACCTGAAACAAGGAATCCAGAGTTGCTGACAAGTGACAATAAAATGAACTGAGATTTTTCAGGTTTTTTTTTACCTAGTCTCCCATATCTCTGAACGTCTCCAACAAAATGATTGTTTGACATCAGTCTGCCATTCCTTGTCACATGATAGAATGAACTGGAAAAGTTTGAGATCCAGGTGTCCTGATTAAAAATGCGCACTGATGCAACTGCAGATATGCTTATGTTGTGTTGCATCTAACATTTTTGTCTGATTTATCTGGTTTATTTATAAACCAGGTATTCTTTGTTACTGTTGCTTAGGGATGTCACCAAACGGAAAATTCAGGAATCAATACCAATACCACTAAAAGTACATGATTCCTGATACCAAATCAATACCACGGTAAAAATAAATAAATAAATAAAAAATTCAGAAGAACTCATAAACCTAAACAAGAAATACTTCCAGTATTTGCATATAAATGAATATTTCTATATCCTCTAACTCTCTCATCTTTTGCACCTTCAGTCACGGTTTACTGCTTTGAATGCACAGATGTGATTGGCTGATTGGTATCATGTAGGATGGTTCTACATACATGTAATTGGTCTGTGCGTTTTCTTATCTACTCTACTGTAAGCTGCGCTGGTTACATTAGAAGCGCTCCACCACCGGCTTTAGGTCCGGGTCTGTGTGGGACGGTTTCTGGGTCCAAACCTGGACCATGATCCACCTGTTAGTGACCGCTGGTAGAGTTTCTTATTGTCAACACGTCGTATCGGCAGTGGTCTGAATGGGCCAGGCTGTAAAAACTGCATCGGACTATCGGACCAGTGCCACTGTGGAGCCCTGATGATATCATGTCAGATGTTTAATACTGAATAACGGAACTCACCTTGGATTCTTTAAACAGATCTAGGTGCCTTTCTCGAAGGTGCTTTGCTAGATTCATGGTATCGCCGCCTTTGTTTGAATTCTGCGGTGGCGGCGTTAACCCAGTGGCTTATGCGTGTCCATAACCACATCATGGTCGTCTACCTGAAATACTTCCACACACGACTTTTGGTCCTTTTTTGTCCATTAGGTGAAACGGAGCATTAGCTGCAGTTGTGTCCATTCATGAAAGCATAATTGTTGTAGACCCTACATAAATTCACATTTCCTATCTTCTCCATCTGTCGTACTGGGGGTGGGGGGGGTATGTACATGTGGGTGCAGTCTATGAATAACTTCACATACTCTAGCGTGAAAACGACACCGAAACTTAAAATCCTTTCACCGTTCGACTCCCGACTTCTACACCTCTCTTCTACTTCGGATCTTACACGCAATTTTAACAACTTCTATAGCCACTGGGCCCCCTGCACTGCTCTATGGGCCCCCCCACAAACACAGCGCCTGATGAATTTGTCATGTTTACCCCCCTTATCGGTGCCCCAGGCTGTACCTGTTGCATGTGTACTGTTGGCATGTACCACCCCGAAGTAAAAATGGCACTTTTTATACAGGGTGGGGAAGCAAAATTTACAATATTTTGAGGCAGGGATTGAAAGACAGTGTATGACCAATTAGTTTATTGAAAGTCATGAGAAATTATTTGCCACAAGAAAATGTACATAATAGAAAATGTTTTTATTCTATGTGTCCTCCTCCTTTCTCAATAACTGCCTTCACACGCTTCCTGAAACTTGCGCAAGTGTTCCTCAAATATTCGGGTGACAACTTCTCCCATTCTTCTTTAATAGTATCTTCCAGACTTTCTGGTAATAGTTTTGCTCATAGTCATTCTCTTCTTTCCATTATAAACAGTCTTTATGGACACTCCAACTATTTTTGAAATCTCCTTTGTTGTGACGAGTGCATTCAGCAAATCACACACTCTTTGACGTTTGCTTTCCTGATTACTCATATGGGCAAAAGTTTCTGAAAAGGTATGGATAATAGTGTTAGGTATGATTATGACATCAATATATGTTTGGTTTCAAAACAATTGACATAGTGCCTGCTGAGAAAAAACAACTAAATGTTCATTGTAAATTCCCCACCCTGTAGTTCATTTATGATTGGTTGTCTGTGTAATCTAACTATAATACCATACTGAATTGCATAGCGCCACACTTTTACACTGCGCTGTATCGTGTTGAATTGTACAACGCTGCAGCATTGAGCCATTTCATACGCTATTGTTAGTTCATTCACATCCAGATTTAATGTGTTGGATCATTGGTAATGCATCAAAATGTGTATCCCATGGGCCTCAGTGATTTAGATCCTTAATATATGAGCCAACCCGGTGCTATATCCCACGACAATAGTCTTTTCTTCTCATTTTAGTCTGACTTTATTGCGGTATTAATTACGTGCATGCTATGTCCAGACAGCTAGTCCTGTAAATTGATAGACATCATCATATCCATTGCCCTTGGCCAGAGGAGACTGGACAGGTGCTTGAAGACCCCTCAGACAGGCTCATTATTAGACCCAGACTCAGACAGGTTTGACCTTTTTAGACTCTCCAACCCAAGTTAAAGGGAAGACATCATTAAGAACTCAAGGTCAGAACAGGTAGACGGCAATCAGGTAATGATAGGGAGGCTTGCACGTTTCCCTTTTGGAAAGTGAAGTGTTTAATGTGTTTCTATTTTTTTAAGAATACTTGTGTCTTTGGCAGGCAATTTCACTGTCTCTCATTGCTCAGACAGCTGTACTTGTGCCAGAGCGTTTAATGCAACAGCTATTTAGAGGAAGTCAAATGAGTTGTGGTCTTGCTATACATTTCACTTGTTCTCTGCGTTGGCTTTCTATAACAAGCAACAATTACATTTGCAGGAAGAAAACCACATCACAGAGGAATACAGTAAAATGAATTTTAAAATATTCTGAGCTTGTAGACCGCTGGATGCACAAACGTACAGTAGATACTTTTATGACTCAATAAAAAAACAATACAAGGACAAGGACGCAGATGTTATTTAATCATTTAGTTATTATTTATTTAGCAGGGACTGTGTACAGTACATATATTGCACCAGAAATAGCTAAGAGCTCATTTTAATCTGTAGTCCCCAGAGTCAGTTGGGGTCAGATGACATGGGACCGTTTATAGAAAATCAAAACCTCACATGTTAAGACAGATATATCACAATAAAATACTATACAAAAGGCAGTAATGTAAATCAGCTATTGCTATCTCAAGACCAGCAACATGAATTAAAACAAGTGTTGCCAGGCACAACAAACCCCGCCCCTCACACGTATTGTAGCTTATTTTGGCATCGATCCAGCTGATGTCATTATGTCTATATTTGCGCTGATGTCAGTTGCCTCTATGTATATGCCAAGTTTTAAGTAAATTTAAAAAAAGGTTGTTGTTTTTATAGACATTTGAAATTTTGCCCATTATTAATAAATGAGAAAAAAAAATTTAAAAATTAATAAAAATGTTTTAACTTTGACATACTTTTCCAAAAATGTAATCAGATCTATTCTGGTCACTGGCAATCTAAAAACCAAATTTGGTATGAAGTCAACCAATAGTTTTTCTGCTACAGATATTTGAAATTCCACCCATTATAAGTAAATGGGGAAAAAAAGATTTTTAAAATTCAGAAAAAAATGGAACTTTGACCTACTTTTCCCAAAATGTAATCAGATCTATTCAGGGTCATTGGCAATCTATAAACCAAATTTGGTATGAATTCAACCAATAGTTTTCCTGCTAGAATGTTTACAAATAAAGAAACAAAAAACAAACAAACCCCGACCCCCAAAGGGGAGGCAAGGGATACTGTTTTTGGTCACCACCTAGGAAACACAATCCAACAAGCATGTCTGACTTTAACCATCAAAATTTTCCTCTAAATTTCAGTAAAGACATTCTAGCTAAATTGCGTCTGTATGCTGATGACACAATCATCTATACATCAGTGTCCTCTGCAGCACAGGCCATAGAAAAACTCCAGGCTGCATTTCAAGTTTTACGAAGAGCTCTGAAGGGTCTAAAATTGGTTTTAAATGCCCAGAAAACAAAGTTTATCATTTTATCAAAAACTCGCTTACAAAATTTTGATAATCTGATTGAAAGGGTGTCCTCCTATAAGTACCTGGGAATAGGGATTAATGAACAGCTCTCTTTTAAAGTTCATATTTCTAATCTAGTCAAGAAAGTCAAATTGAAAATTGGCTTTTATTTTAGAACTAAATCCTGTTTAACATTCTCTGCAATAAAAAAAAAAACTTGTGGAAGCCACCCTTCTGTCTGTGGTTGATTATGGTGATCGCCTGTACAGACATGCAGATACCTCCACTTAAGGAGCCCTGATTCAGTATTTAATGCTTCTTTGTTTCATTTCAAATGCAAAATCCCTCACTCACCACTGCACTCCCTATGATTTAATGAGCTGGACATCATTAACCATTCGTAGACAAAAACACTGGTTCTTATTCATCTCTAAAGCTCTGCGGGGTAAACTCCCAAAATACCTCAGTAATCTTTCTGTTAACTCTAGTAGTTCTGCATTCCTCTAAGTAGTTGTTTTTGACTGTTCCCTGAGTTCTGACAGACTTTAGAAAAATAGCATTTTCCTACCATGCACCATAGTCGTGGAATCATCTTCAAAAAACTGTAAAACTACATACACTCATTTCTGTTAATGATTGTAAAAGTATCATGAAGAATGCAGTGAAGGAGGTATGCCACTTTTTCTTGATGCCATTATGGTTGAATAGTTGTTATTGTGTTTTATTGTTCACTGTGTACCTGTGTGTGTTTTGTATTGTGTGGACTTTGTATGGCTGCTACTTTGGCCAGGTCTCCCTTGTAAAAGAGATTTCTCAATGGGAGTTCATGGTTAAATAAAGGTAAATCAAAAATCAAAAATCCATAAAGTCAAACAATTCATCAATAAAACACATTGACACCAGACACTCAGTAACACTGCTGACTACGTCCTTCAGCCAAGTTACATTAATGCATCAATATTTCAGAGTGCTACATTCTCAGACACTCCCAAAGCCTAAACTGAGAAGTAGTTTTGCTGAACTGTTGTGGTCTCAAATCTACCGTAGTGGTTTGAGGCTCATGTTGACCCGGAGCCGACTGCACCGCATGTTGTCACAAACTGTTGAAGAAGTTGTGAGGCTACTTTATGACTAATGTATATAGTAAAATAGCATCACCCATGAATATGAAATTTCCAAATGTCAAAATGTTATATTTTTAACTGTATTGCAATAATGATGACACATACAAGGCAATGCAGAAGTCTTAGGCTTAAACCTTTGGATGCTTACCTTTTTTTTTTTTTTGTGCACACATACGGTAACAATGTTGAAAAATTATGGGGAAATATATAGTACTGTGGCAAAGTATGAGGCCACCTTTAGCTCTGTTGTTTTTAGTATTGAAATGAGCATCCATATGTATTACTCAGATACAGAAAGAAAATATAGATAATATGGGCACAGCCTGAAAAGACACATATCACACCATGTGCATGTACAACCACAGGGTAAATATGTATATAGTATTTACATTTAATTCTAATTTCATATTTAAATAAATATTTATATAAATACCACATTTCTTACTTAAGTCTTGTCTTGTCTTATCTTTTATCTTATCTTATCTTATCTTATCTTATCTTATATCTTACCTTACCTTACCTTACCTTGGTATAAAATATCAGAAAATTAATGCAATAAATCTCATATTGTCTGAACAAAAGGGTTAAAGACAAGTTAAGTTTGAGGTGAACTCAAAGTAAATACTACCACTTTGGGTTATATAAGCTGTTTTTTTTTTTTTCCCTTGAGCTTTTGTTTTTCCTGCTGTACATACTTCCCATATATCCAGATTGAATCTTAACACAGAAATGCACAAACCTGATGTTAGACTTGGACTTTTACATAGGATTATATAGTCTAAACTAGTAAAACTAAAGCATTATGGAATATAGAAATAACAACACATATTTTAATGCTTCATTTTCCAAAATGTGCAGTTATCAATTTAAAAAAACTACACGTATGACCTGCAATATTGCAATATTACTTTTGTAGCAGAGGCGATTTCTCATAGACTGCAAGGGAAGCTCGGCTTCCCCTAAAATTACGAAAATTAAATGGTTAAACATGTACAGGTTGTGTTGACATTTCATTGACTACAAATGTGTTAGAACACGTTCATCTCACAGATGAGTTTGTTCAGAATCAGCTTTATTACAAACCAACAGACTCGATGTTGTTCACTTCTCATACATTCCCATTGCACTGTTTTCTCATTCGATCTCTGCTCAGTGCATTTGTCCGTAGACGCTCAGCGTCCATGCACTTCAATGGGACTGAGTGGAACAGTTTTTTTTCATTGCCTCAAAATTGGACGGTAATTGGATAAATGCCACGATGTTGTCCCGCCCCCAGACGCTCGGCGTCTCTGGGGGTGAATGGAGCTGTGGGCGGAGCTTGGCTGGGCTGGACGCCAGGCTTCCACGTGCTGATTGGAGGATCAGTCGAAAGGCTGAATCCCGTTTGATTGACAGCTATTTTGAGATCTACTCCTTCACTGACACAGTTCAGTTTAATACCGTCGCGCATTCTGCTGCGAAATCGAGAGAGAAACCACTACGAAATTACTTGTTCACTTCTTGCACTGTAAATAAAACACACTCATTGTACTTCCTTCTTTCAGTTTAACATAATTTCGATGTTTACTTGGTACGATAAGGTCACTGACCATCTTCTTAAAAAGGAACGGAGGGATGAATTTATATTTAAATAACTTGACCTTTTTTTTGAAGTAAGCTGACAATGAGCTTCCCCTGTCTGAAAGATGAGCAGCCGCCACGGTTTTGTAGTATACAAACGTGAATATAGAAATAAAAGTGCATGATAAACAAAACAGAATAACAAAAACGAATCTCCACCATGTCTGCATTTGAATAAATACCTAAAAATATCAATACAGTACTTTCTAATATCAATACAGTATTGTGAAATAAAATATTGCGGTATATTGCAGAACCAATATTTTCTTACACCCCTAATGATGTAACTGATTCATACTATTTATGAAGGTGTCCACAGTGTCCTTGTTTTTGAAGCCAATATCTCATGATATCTTTCTTACTGGCTGCCATGAAAAAAAAAAGTGCCAAATTTTGATTTTGATTTTAATTTATTCATCAAAGAAACAGGTTATTCCATGTGAGTCACTATCAGCTTGACAAATTCAAATTTATTCAACTCGACTGGGTGTGATTTCTTTCTATGTGGGGTTTCTCATCTAACAAACTGATGCTGTTGCTCCCACATGGGCTGCTAAACACTCCTGCTCAGTGTGTCTGCATTTCCCCCACTCCCCACTTCCTTGTTGAAATTAACAGAGCAACGGCGCTTCTATCTGAAATTGCAGACCTTTGGTGTGGTGGGGTTTTTCGTTGTGTAGGCTGCATGTGAGGTTAGGGTGTTTGCATGTGCTTAACTAAGCCAAGCAAGTTAGTTGTGAAGTTAATTAACAGTAACTCCTAAGTGGTTGTGATTTTAAATCCCCCACAAACCCCCTGCAGCAAGCCGGAGGGGAGGCTTGTGATTAGGATTTCTCTTAAGTGGCTCTCCCGCCTACGTGCTTACATGAATCACTGCATCATTTTGGCTTTCACATCAAATCCCACACAGGCAAAACTATGCAGGGGCAAATCTGCATTACTAAATTCACATTTTAAGCCTAGTAAAGTCGTATCCACTTCCCAGATACTGTGAGTTTCTCTAGCAGAGCTGGTGCATGTTATTGGTAATGCTGGACCCTTTCACAGTGAATTTGTAAAGTCATGTCACAGGCTTCCATCAAGAGGATAAACTAGAAGTGGCTTTAGTGTAGTGCTTGGCAACCAATCACTCGTCTGTCTGTTTCCTGGCTCAAGTCAGAGGTGGAAGCTGGGCCATCAATATTCTCTCTCCCCCCCTCTGTGCCTTCCCTCCCGCTTTCACTCTTGTCCCAGAGAGACAATTGCTTTATTAGATAAGGAGCAGTAGACCTACCACATCTAATGCTGTGTTTTTGTTCAAAGTGGGAAATGGCATATTCTCGCCTTCATGGATCAGGTCATCGGGCTGAAACCTGCACAAGAAAAACACAGTTGAGAGATTTGATTTAAACTCAGAGAGAAAGTATTAACAGAGGTAATTTACAGGTGTTGTGTTAGCAGCTTTACGCTTTAATTAAAGTTTACTTGTATGACCGTGCAACAAATAAATGATTAGCTCAAATACAGATTTAATCACAGTTTTTATTTAAAATCACAGCGTGTGATTTGTGCCGACTAGGGATGTAACGATTACCGGTATAATGATAAACCGCGGTAAAGTTGCAGACGATTAGTATTACCGTTTAAATTCTGATTATCATGATAACCGTGTTTGATTACTGCACTTGTAGGGGGGAAAAACCCTATGTAAAGATCTGCTTTTATGTCAAATATTTGAGTATTGTTTTAATTTATTACAATTTTGATTTTATATACCTAAGATTTTGAACCATTATTCACTTTTAAAGTCTTTGAAAAGGTTCGTTAAGCATCTTTGTGTTATTTATGCAATAAATTATATACATTTTTCAAATTAGATTTTATATATTTTTTGTGTTTTTTATCCTTTTGTGTTGATATAGTAGGTTAAAATGAAAAAAATAATAGGCAGATGAGATAGATGTGCTGAAAACAAAGATACCAAACGTGGGTATAGTAAACATTTCTATATATAGTATATAAGGCAAAATCAAAAGTACTGAAAAATGGCCAAAATACGCTCAGACCCCTAAGGGTTAATTATTATTATTATTATTATTATTATTATTATTATTTATTTTTTGTTTTTTTCAAAATACAACTTGGTTAAATTATTTCAGTGTGTGTATAAGTAGTTTTTGAACATTTTGAGCACAATTTCAACAATACTGTGATGATAATGATAACCATGATAATTTTGGCCACAATAACCGTGATATGAAGTTTTTATATCGTTACATCCCTAGTGCCGACATGGGGTCTCTTAACCCATAAAGACCCATAAACATCCACTGGTGACTAAAAGTATCTACTGATCTAAACTGTTTAATAACTTCTGATCCACTAACCCTATCAATCTATGTAAATAATTGGTGTAAAATACAGTTCTTCATCTTTTCATGATCATCAGATATGACCCATTTGGACGTTCAGAGGCTCCGTAGTGAATGTGGAAACACTGTCAACTTCTACAACACTGATTCACCAGTAAAACCCATGGAGTTGGATCAATGACAGTGGATGGACATACTGGGTTTATGTTCAGTTATTGATTGATTTGCTTAAAAAGCCAGTTTTTCTTCAGTTTTCTCTGTTTCGGATATAATAACCCTCAAATGTAATCTGAGCTTTAATGAAGATCTACATGATCAGTAAATGAAATGTAAGAAAATACTTGATTTTCACCGGAAAAAATGCCAAATATAGTGGATAATATTACAGTAAATGGAGACAGATGATGTAATAAAAGGTTAAATAAAGACAAAAAATAATTTGGGAACTGATACTAAAGCCACACTGGGTCTTTATGGGTTAATCAAAGACACAGTAAATATGTGGTAACGTTTGATATCATGCAGCAAGGAATCATGGGGCATGTTTTCCACCACTGCTTATGAAAATATGACATGAAAATAGATTATAAGTAATTTTCAGAGGTTTCAGATGAGGAGATATTCCTTTCACATTACTTTAGTGATTAATAATAATAATAATAATAATAATAATAATGACGATAATAATAATAATATTTGTGGGTTGAATCACTATAGGGTGACTGAAAAATGGAACACTTTGTTTTCAGAGTGGGAAATAAAACAGCTTATATGTTCCAGAAAGTGCATCTCAGGTGTTTCCTGTAAACAAAAGTGGATTATCCTGTCACGTCTGTGCAGAAAGGAAGATATAACTGTGAACATCCCTCCATTTTGCACCTATACACAGCTGCTAATATTCCATTTTAGGATTCTGTTCCCCATTTCACCCTGTTTAAAATAAATAAATAAATAAATAAATAATTTCTCTCTCTCTCTCTTTTCACTGATTCAACCAAACCACTGCTGGACAACAGCTAGGGGGAGTGTGCAAACATTAAGAGACTTTCAGTCCCTGTCTAATTAAATAAGAATGTTCTGGTTAAAGTGTCTTCTTTTTGCATGCTTTTTAATCATTCACAGGAAATTTGCCTGTGTAAAATTTAAGAAAATTTGACTCTACTCAGGTAACATTTGGTCCCTCTCTAAAAAGAGTAAAAGTTGCCCTCTGGATGGAGCTGTCCACACTCAATATAGAGCCAAATTTAATCTTTTTGAGGAAAATACTTTTGACTCTGGAAAAAATGCTTGCAACAAAGCAAAACATAATGACCCGAAAATTCTGATACTAATTATTATTATATTGTTTTATCCCTTTATGCTTTGCATGTTCTTCACAACACCTTGTATAAAAAAACATAAAAAAAAAAAAGTAAAATGGATTTCAATTTTAGCTCAATGGTGAGGTATTAAAAAAGTGTGGATACTTTTCTTTTTTCCCAAAAACAGGCAGGAATGCGGAATATTCACATGATGTCATTTCATTCCACTAACATTAAAACATTTACATTGCTCATGGTGACATGACAACGTTAACAAGTGAACTTGATCAACAGTGGTAACATTTAAAATAAATTCACAACACTGCAAAACATATAAGTGGTTGGTACTTTTAGAAAACGTACTGTGGAAATGCTACTCATAGTAGCTTTAAAATTTGTGATATAAAGCAAACACAACTTTTACTGGCTGATATAGCGCTGGTGTTCGACAATAAATCGCTTTATACAATGTGGAACTGCAATCATTTGTTCTTTTTGGTCCTAATTTTGTTGCCGATTAAACACTAACGATCTTTCCTATTTGTAGCCTTGACTCTTTATGCGTTTAAAACCTGTACTTATTGATATTTGTCCACTTTGGAACACAACACATTACTGAATGTGCTGTAGTTCAATAGCTGTATACTCATTGAAGAAAAGGCAGCGTTTTGTACATTTAGAGTGTTTTTACATCCTGATAAGTACAGGCCCAGCTCATTTATCTCTGTTTTATTCGCCTACAAGTACCGAAAACGGGCTGATGTTTAACTGCTAAATCCGTATGTTCACCAGTCAGTTACATTAGCGAGAAAAAAAAACAGAGCAATATGCTGCAAGACATAACATTCTGCAAAGCTAAGGAGAAACATCTGGTGTCAGGGGACAGTTCAGAGGAGTTCATGACCACAAGCGCTTCTTATTACATATACAGTCATTTTAGCCAAAAAGTATTGTTCAGACTATGTACATTCTACAAGGACTGACTATACTTATTCCGAATATGTTGGAATTATCACCAAATTAAACTGAGACATTAAGCCATTTTATTGATTAAATGTACCCACTAGTCCTGTTATATGTTAAAACGTAGCCATATAAATAATTGATTCTGCAAAAAATAGGCCATTAGAATAACTTAGCTTTAGCTGCGTTTGCTTTATGCTCCTGTTGTGTGCCATTCTCCCAGCGGCGGTGTGGCTTTAGGGCAAAATAGATTGCTTAAAACCAGTTATAGACCTACTGTATTAGAAAAATGACAAAGCCTGCATCTTTTTTTCTTCATAGTAGTCATTACTTGTATGGCCTTTTACTCTCTGTGATTGTAAATATTGGTTTTATACTGTATTTTATGTCAATTTAACCTTGCCCTGGCTCGGGAGGCATCTTTAATAGTCTAGAACATGTCATGAGGAAATCTGCAAGACTGTTGAATAATGTCAGACAGTGTAGGGTCAAAACATAGTATTGGAAATCTCTCTGACCGGACATTTTAGAGACAATTTGACAGATCAGTGTTGCTAAATGACCCACATTTTTACTTTTAAATTCAGTTTTGCTTTAGTTGGACCATAAGGGATGATCCAAAACAAGGAGCTACTTTATATTGAAATAAATGTTGGAATAGCAATCAATTAAAATTGGCTCTGATGGGACATTACTGTGTTTGGACCCTGTAATACAGTGTTTTTCAACCTTGGGGTCGGGAATTCAAATGGGGTTGCCACAATTTGCCCTTATAGGTAGGGGTGTGTTTAGGTAAGAATCTGGCAATACAATACAAATCACAATATTAGGATCACGCTACGATATATCACGATACTGTTAAAAAGGCAATTTTTTGTTTGTTTCTTTTTATTAAATGATTATTTCCTCGAAGAATTGAATTACACCAGAAATATGCACAAAAACTAAATACATTTTTATTTGATCAGAACAGGATCTATTGCTATATCACAACGTTTTCCTGTGTTTTCCCCCTAAGACCCAGGAAATGTCAGCAAAGTACAAGCTTTTTTTGGTTTTTATTAAATAAGTGCCTATATTGGAAACATCATGATGCAACAGTTTTGTCAGATGCAGTTTTTGAAATTTTTATGGAATGTCCTTTGTGGTGGACAGTTTTCTTTTCTTTTTTTTTTTTTTGTTTTTTTTTGTATAAAGTTGTGAAACTCTTGTCCACAAATGTGGGCAGAACACCCATAGCTGGGTCTTAGGAGGTTAAAACTTAAATTATGTTTTATACACATTACAGTTTAAGATTCTGTTCAAATGTTCATATTAGTTCATAACTAACATCATAACATTATTTTTCTGGAATCCCAACAAAGGAACTAACATTATTTAATTAAAGATTGTTAAATAATAATAAATAAAATATAAACAAACTGGAAAAGCACTCGGACAGCGCAGACCTCCGCCCCCCTTGATCACCACCAAAATTTAATCACTTGTTCCTTGTGCCAGTATCAACATTCCCTGAATCCAAATCCGTCCGTAACTTTTTGAGCAATCTTGCACACGGACAGAGAGACAGACAGACAAACCAATGCCGGCAAACACATAACCTCCTTGGCGGAGGTAAAAATGAACCTCCACAATATCTGCATTTGAATAAACACCTAAAAATATCGATATAGTACTTTTTAATATCGATACAGTATTGTGAAATGAAATATCGCGATATATTGCGGAACCGATATTCTCTTACCCCCCCTACTTATAGCGGGTAATAAAGTACCTTGAACCTTGAAAATGTCATTGTGAGACCCTCCCTTCTTCCCTTCTTTGACACATGACAAATCCAGCTTTACAACAGTGGATTTTCAGCATGGAATACTAGCAGTTGAAAACACCTGTTGGTTAGAGAGGATTTACAGCGACCACAAGCTGAAGGATATTATCGGCACCTGCAGATATCCTCTATCATACCTGATTTACAACAGATTGTAACAATACCTTTCTGGCCTGGTGGCGACTACGAGCACATGCAGGTCGATGATCAGATTCCGCTGTCAGCCACACACATCCACTGTGATTGATTCCTGCTGCCCTGCATAGCTAAACCTCCATCAGCCTGTAATTTATGTCACCCCTGTGCACTTTCCTGCTGGAGCAAAATGCTACATATGCTACGTCTGATGTAGTTGTGATTCAGCCTCTCTGTGGTTGGGGGATGGTTAAAGGAATAGATTTTACTTCACGACAAAACCCTCGCTTTGTAAGTGGCCTGTAGCTTGAATAGTTGGTGAAGAGTAGTTGTAAGTAAGTGTGGGGCTGTGAAACGGATGCCCACTGGGGTTCAGGTGGATTTGAGGTTGGACTGGATGAACATGTGTTTGTCGTGGTTTCCTGCTGATGCTCTGGTCTGGTTCACAGCGAACATAAGCTAGTATTATCTGCTGGTTTACTGCCTTTTTTCTTTCTAATCAGTATCGGATTCATTTTTGTCAAGGCTTTGTCTGTGCTTGCACGCTGACTTTGAGAAAGTTAGCATTTATAGAGGGTTCCCATGGGGTCTTGAAAAGTTTTAAAAGTCTTGAATTTACAAATGTACCTTAAATACCTTTAAAAAATTCTGTAAAAGGTATAAAATTTGATATGGTAAGTCTTAAATAATTTTGCCATAAACTTGTTCGCCGTGTTGTGTTTACATGTGTCTGAGAAATGTCCGAGCCGCAAAGAAAGTAGTTATTCTACTCAGTTCCACCCATTTCAATTTATATTGAAATTATGAACCAATTAACCAAGGTTCCTACACGAGTATGGAAAGTATGGAATTTGATTCTATAAATTTTAGGGTTCGGAATTGTTAAGAATTTAACGATTCCGATTCCATTATCGATATTGCTTATCGATCCGATTCCTTATCGATTGTCATTGGGTGAGGGAATAAGAGTACAAACGGGTGTGTTTGCATTAACTGTCTTTTATGTTTCCATCTCTGCACAGAAGATATACAGTATGTACAAATATTAACAGATGATGCCGGGCCCAGTTCGGGGGGGGGTGGCGGCGTTACCATGAAAGTGAAACTAAAGACGCTTTACTAATTCCTCTGTTGCCACATTTCTACTACATGGAACCGGTTCAACTCGGCTCGGCTTGTCTCCCGTTGTTGTGCACCTCATTTCCTTTCCCTTCTTCCCTTCGGAAACTTGTATTTGAGGTGTTACGATGTTTGTTGCCCACACCGGAACCGGCCCGGCGTTCACCCTGCCACTACATTCACAGGCATCGTTAAGTGGCATATCAAATACGTGACATTCCTGTAAATGATTCATATGCTGTACAAATTTTTGAGCAGATTGGAGGGATTCCACCCTTTTGAAGACATGGAAGCTTAGCAAGTGTTCCAAGTAAGTGGACCTGGTGTCGTCTTTTTAGACCGTTTCTGCCTCAACACCATGTTGGCTACGTTCTGACCAAAACAATGCACCGTATGTGTGACGTTATCGCGTATGCACAATGAAGGTGGAATCGATAAGTAGAATCGTTAAGCAGGCAGGCAAACAATTCCAAGGAATCGAGCTACTGGGAACCAGTTCTCAAAAAGAACCAGTTCTCAATTCCCATCCCTAATAAATTTCCAGGTCTGGAAAAGTATGGAAAATGGAAACATGTATGGAAAAACATTCATGTTTCTAAGACTGTTCATAAAATTATGAATATGTAAAAAAAGAAATGGATCCATCTGTTTTTCTAGGTGCTTGCTAGTGCAGCTAAAATGTTTGTGTGAGAGCACATACAGTAGGCTATGCATCCCAGAAAACATTTGGGCAGATTGACAAGTTGAATGCCCTTTTGCTCTTATCCTCCTCCAACCCATTTTAAGGCCCGCCCAGGTGTCGTCAAGTTTCACTGCTGCTTTGACAGACAGGTGATGTCCACACACTGTTGGTGAGTGAGCTATTTAACATGCCTTGTATGATCGTTGGCAGAACTCATAATGGTTAGATGGAAATTCTCTGATGACTGGCTCATAAATCCCAGATATAAAGACTGGTTGGAATTTTTTTTACCAAGACACCTGGAAAAAGTATGGAATTTTGAAATTTCAAATGAGTAGGAACCCTGATTATCGCTAACTTTGCAGCCCCTGGTGAGAAATGACTCGAAAAGGTGGGAATCGAGATGTTGGAGTAAATAAATACATTTTCCTAAATTCTAGGAGTCACACATTTTTGCCAGTATGGCCATGAAATAGACGTTAAATTCTGTTCTAATTAGTCTTAAAAAGGTCTTTACAAGTCTTAAATTTAACTTATCAAAACCTGTAGGAACCCTGTGTATAATTTTTCAAAATGGAAAATCTCAACCATCCTTTGGCCTTTTAGCCTTTGACTTTCTTTTCACTTTCTCCACTGTGCCACTATTTTTTTTTTCCATTATATGTTTTGTATTTTATCAGCAATTTCCTTTCATCTATCTGGGTGACCACAAACGTACAAATTCTGCAGTCACCATCTGACATATTGTCATCATTACTGTTTTGCTGCAGATGTAAAGTCAAAAATTCTGTATTCATTGGCTTCTGTGGCACCCTCAGGGCTGTCCACAAACATTCTAAAACTGATGCTTTAATCAAAATACAACCACAAAACAATATCCAGTATTCATTTTTGAAGGCACTGCAGCGACTGTTGATCATATGTGAAGTTGTGTTGGTGTGGGCATGAGTCACACAATGTTCCTTTGGTTTAAAGTGAACTGTAGGTTGAGCTGAAACACGTGAATGACTCAAAAAACAACCATGTGCTAATGATCGCAGAGAGTTCACAGTCCATGTCGACCACAGAGACGGAGATTGGCACCCTGAGGCTCGTTCCGAAACAGTTTGGATTTTGGTCAGTAGACTGCAAAACTGTGGAACCATTGGATAAAGTCTATTTCGTGTAAGCTATGATCTGACAAATCAATCAATCAAATTTTATTTACATAGCACCAAATCACAACAAAAGTTTTCTCATGACACTTTACACCAGTGTTTTTCAACCTTGGGGGTCAGGAATTCAAATGGGGTCACCTGAAATTTCTAGTAATTGATGAAAAAAACCTAAAAACGTCCTAAAAGCATCCCTCCACCTGGACAGCACTCTTCTACACTCTAGATTAAATGAATTTATTTATTTATTATTTATTATTAGGATCCCCATTAGCTGATAAAGGACATCAGCTACTCTTCCTGGGGTCCTCCCATTCCAAGCATAAAAACAATGTGATTCACCCTTATATTTCCTTCTTAAGAACACTCAACAGTCAAACAAAACAACATTAACAATAATAACAATACTACAAGATCAAATTAAAAACAAAACAAACAAACAAAAAAACTAAGTAATAATATTAAATAAATAAGCCTAATTATAATTGTGTGTGTGCATGCATTTGCTAATATCATATGTTTATGTCTACATGTCTTCCGAATTGTTTACATACGTTGGGTAATTTGATGTTGCTTCAGTTGTCTTTTAAATCTCGCTTTTGTTTGTTCTTTGGTGATCTGTTCTGGAAGAGAGTTCCATTCCACCATGGCTCGATATATATAACTGTTTTGCATTGACTGTGTTCTTGCTATAGGAATTGTATAGCAGCCTCTGGTGGCATGAATCTAAATAAACAAAGACTGGCTGAGGCTGCAGTTATCGGAGGTGGAGACCCCTAGAGGTCGGAGGCCTCCAGTCATCGGCCCAGTTCTCTCAGTAGATAATCCGTCCCTGGGTGTTCGGTAACTCCAACTGAATTTTTACAGTTATAGTGACTGACCTGTTACTGCCGGGTGTGGGTGGAGACCTCGTTTTTGATGCACTTCGAAGCAAATAATGTCCAGACAGAATCCTTCTGTGAGCTTCCCACTTTTATTAACCCTTAGGGGTCTGAGCCTATTTTGGCCGTTTTTGAGTACTTTTGATTTTGCCTTTATATACTATATAAAGAAATGTTTACTATACCTATGTTTGGTATCCTTTTTTCAGCACAACTTCATCTATATTATCTGTCTATTATTTTTTCACTTTAACCTACAATATCAACACAAAAGGCCGAAAAACACACAAAAACTATAAAATCAGATTTGAAAAATGTAAATAATTTATTGTAAAAATAACATAAAGATGCTTAACAAACCTTTTCAAAGACTTTAAAAGTGAATATTGGTTCCAAATATTAGGTATATGAAATTAAAGTTGTAATAAATTAAAACTATACTCAAATATTTGGCATAAAAGCAGATCTTTACATAGGCGTTTTCGCCAGTTTTCTCACCCCCTCAGTCCTCCCAGTTCCTGCATCCGGTTCAGGTGGGGGTCATTCTCACCCTTACCTGTAATACTAATGCAGTCTGTGGATTAAAATCTGCAGATTCTGCCACTTTTTTCCGTTTTGAAAAAGGACCAAAAAAATGACGAAGATATGGTCAGAAATATAACGCTTGCTTTATATCGCTATAATAACGCTATATTGCTTGTTTGCTCCGGTTTTAAAACGTCATATCTCAGCTTGTATTTGCTCTGTCAACATCAAATAAAAAGTGGGAGAGTGTTTCAAGTCCGCACTTTCGATGCTGCGATGTGTTGAAAATGTCATGGGATTCAGTCACGGGGCCGTGACCGTGGACCCCTCAGGGTTAAACATTCTTAGATGGTCACATCAGCATATAATGAAGATTACATGACAACATAACTACTAAATGATGCTGACTTTTCAATGATAGAGGTAAAAGCTATATGATCTCCCCCTCCCTTCCTGTGACCTAGTTACCTGCCCCCTCCGTTTACCCTCCTCTAACTCAAACCAGAAATCCACAATTAACCAAACATAAAGAATGACTCCTACAGCACTTTTGCTTAATTTTCAACGAAAGTCTGAATTTCTGTCTTTTCACATTTATGAAACAATTTTATCTCTGTGGTGGGAGGCATTGATGGGAAGAGAAAGGGCATGTGGACCAGCAGGGGCCATCCTCAAAGGGCCGTCAAACATAGCAAGGTGAAGCGGTTTACATTTTAAAGTGGTATGTGAGGTTGCTGACAGTTTGTGCAGGGTGAGAGTAATGTCATGTTACAAACAAGAGATTATCTTGTTTAGATACAGATGAGAAGAGAGAAGGGGAATGCAAGGAGAGAGAAAGGAGAACTTGTTTTTCTGTTGGTAATTACAATCTCAGCATCAGATCAATCCAGCTCCCTCACACGCTCTGCTGAAAATGTATCTGAAATAGGCCTCCCAATACTGAAAATGAGACACTGGAGACTCTGGTGTTGTTAATATTTAGTTTAGCAGCTGCTGCACATTTCAAATAATAATGTAATAAACCATGAGCTGGATTTGTCTTCTCTCTGAAATCCATTAGTGACAAAGGTAGAGTAGATGAATGTAACTTTTATATGTTTATCTACAAATACATTGCAACTTCTGTTACATTTTTTTTTACCTGCATTATATTTCAACATATGAGTTTAAAAGTGTTAATTACACTGGTCAACAACAAATTTATTGTTTAAGTTTTTTGAGCTGATTTAGGATAATTTTGGTGTGCTGAATCCAAAAATCACATTAATTTTGCTCAATCAGGTCAACTTTCTGAACTATGTTACATATTGGCTTTTTAACATTTTTGCTTACATTTATGGGCATTTTCACATCATATGATACAAAATTCTTTCATATTTCTTGCAATAAACGAGTTCTGAAGATTTTACTTTTGCCAATTTATGATTAATGTTTTTTTAATATTACAGGTAAATGAAATGGCTTTGACTAGAAGATCTTGCAAAAATAAGCCTGACGTATTCTGCTACATCTGCGGTGAATACACCATTGTACCTAACAGGAATCAAGTCACAAGTTTCATAAAGTGTGCTTACCAATCTTATTTTGGTATTAATGTAATTAAATGTAATCAATTTTGTGAGAAGATCTAATTTTTCAAAATCAAATTAGCAAAAAAACCTGACCTGATTGAGAAAAACAGATGTCATTTTTGGATTTAGCGGTGCAAAATGGTCCTAATTCAGTTGAAAAAACCTAGACAACTTGCAAAAAACATTTTTTTTGTAACCCAGTGTTACTAGCATTGTAGGTATGTGATTATTGTTGAAATATATTGTATTATAAGTTATGCAGACTATCATTTAGATAGTTCTTATAGTCGCTTTTCCATTGGACATCTGCGCAAAACTTTACCGATATTTACTAAATGTCGAAAAAACAGAAGTGCGTAATGTCGGTTTTTCCATTAAATCACAAATGCGATGATTTGTTTATTTATTATTGCGTGATGACACGAGAAGTCATTCCATAAACATAGCAACAACTGTAAATAGGGTGTTGATTTACAGATATATTCATTATTATTATATACGACCCCTCTATCTCGTACTAAATTAAAAAATATTATTGGGTTTCCTGGTTGTGTCCACACATACCGCGACATGTTTCTTCTTCTTCGCTTGGTGTAATGTACGTTAACATTCGTTGTTTTTAATTCACATGACTCTAGTTGCAAAAAAAGGTCTTTCCATTGCAGTTTTGCGCTATGCCCGAAAAACCACCTCTTGCCAGCGCAAAAACTTTTAATCGAAAAATAAGATTTTGGTGAAATTGTCGTTTTCCATTAGGTACATTTTTATGTGCAAGTTATATTTGCGCAATTTGAGGGTCAATGGAAAAGTGACTTATGTGTAATATACTTCAGTTTTCCTAATCTGTTTACTATCTGTTATTTACATGATTAAGACTCCAAACAGATGTTATTATATCATAAAGGAAGCAAAAGTCATGTGTTATGTGGTATAAATGTGAGATGGGGGTGAGATTATTAAGTTTTCTTCTTCCCACTCCTTTTTTGAGCAGTACATATTGAATTTATTTAGTTATTACTAGTACATGGCAATTGCTATTTTGTCTATTTTGTCACCTTTATGTATTAATGTATTTGCTCTTATATTAGTTCCTTGTACATAAAAAATGTTTAATTTTTTTCTTCTGCTCAAAAAAAAAAAAAATTATTATAATTCCCATAGATTATATAACAAAATGTAAACACAGCCACCATGACATGGACTTTTTTTTTTTAAGCCAGAAGTGACCGTATTTGGGCAAAAGGGTGGAGCTATAGGAGCACAAGAGGTGATGGGTGGATGTTGTTAAACTAATGCTAACCCTAATGACATGGTGAAAAGGTAAACTTTGTGAGAAAAAAAGTTGTGTAACGAAATCCTTAGACAGTCCTCTGAATGTGACTTTTTAACTATAATTAAAGTAGACATGTCTTCTAAGGAAAAAAAAAAAAAAAGCTCAAATCTGACAGTGGGCAAACGAGTTGTCAAGCACATTTGTCAATCACTTTCTACAAAGTGGACACAAAAGCCTCCCACTCAGTTTACAATATCATTAACAGAACAACGCTTTAAAACAATGCTCAGTACGGTTACTAGTGAGTCCAAATGAAGTGAATGAAACCATGTCTCCTGGGAAAAAAAACAAACAAAGAAACAACTGAGGTCTAAAGAGCCAGGCTACACTATATGGACAAAAATATTGGGACACATCCTACCAGCACCTTCCCATTCTGGATGACTTGAAATATTATCATGATCAAAATATTCATGTCAATTTGTTGATAATTATCACATGTCAAATCCATATTTCTTTTAACTTTAACCCATGAAGACCCAGTGCTATTTTTGTGGCAGTTCCCAAATGACTTTTTTTCCTCTATTTTTTAACTTTTCTTAAGTGATTTATCACCATTTGTTCTAATATTATGGTCAGTATTTTGCATTCTTAAGTGAAGATCGGGTATTTTCCTATATTTAATTTACTGATCATGTAGATGTTCATAAAAGCTCAAATTAAAGTTGAGCGTTATTATCAGAAACTGAAGAAAAAGTGACTTTTTCAGCAAAATATATCAATAAAAAAACATAAACCAAGTGTCTCCATCCACTGTCATTGATCCAACTCCGTGGGTTTTACTGGTGAATCAATGTTGTAGAAGATGACGGTGTTTTCACGTTCATTTCGGAGCCTCTGAACGTCCAAATGGGTCATATCTGATGACCGTGAAAAGACGACAAACTGCATTTTGCACCAATTATTTGCATGTATTGATCGGATTAGTGGATCAACAGTGATTTAACTTTTTATATCAGTAAATTATTTTGGTTGCCAGTGGATGTTTGGGTCTTTATGGGTTAAAGATTGACTCTTCTTAAGTGAGTATTGAAGAAACTAGAAGGTTACTTGTGGTTTAAGATTATTTAAGATCTGAACATGACAAATATTAACCTGAATTGACCCTCAAGACAAAATATTGCAATCATTTTTATTGCAATATATAATGATATTGTAGCATTTGTCAATGTTTTGTAGCCCAACCTCCTGTTAGCAATGTAACATCTAGGTAAGGTAAGGTAAGATAAGATAAGATAAATATTTAAGCCATTTGCAAAAACCCAACAGGTTTGATTGTTAGAATGATCTTCCAAATATTTGAGTTTTGTGCATCTCTTATCCATTATACCCTTCTTTGGGTTGGAAGAGGGAAATAAAACTAAAGGATTCTTCAATGACAAATTACACAAACAATTTCTTGGGGACGTAATAGCGTTAGGGTTTCTTATTGTCACGTGTGGAAAAAATAGCATAATGTTGTCAATATTGTCTGATCAGTCTTTCTTTGTCTAGCCTGAATGAACACCTGCTGTTTTCGTTTTTTCTCATTTAGGGCTAAGAGGTTTGTTTGGTGTTTTTTCCAACCCAGTGTTGTGTTCACTGCTTTCCACAAACAAACAAAAAACACAGAGACCACACTCAGCCACTCGTTTCAAGTAAGATGAGCCCCCTAACAGCATGTTGTCTAATCAGGTGTTAGGGTACACTGTCTTTGTCAGGCTTAAAATATGGGTTTATAATAGGATTTGGATGCCATGCATATCCGCAGTGGACGGAGCAGGTCAGTGAAGCAACGGTTCAGGTCACGTACACAATTCATGAATAGACTGGGCAATTAAAATATTAGGGTGGCAGTTGAAGTTTCTCATGCGTCTCCCGCTAATCCAGTGTGATCCACTTTTACCGCTGTAGAAAGTGTACAGCAACACGAGCATGAAGACTAAAACGGTCAAACGTGTAGAATAGAAAACCCTCTCAACGGGGCACGATGCAAAATGTGTGGTGCTTTTATGTTCTAGAGTAGGGGTATCAAACATGCGGCCCGCCAAAGGTTCCAATCCGGCTCGTGGGATGAATTTACAAAGTGCAAAAATTCCACGGTTACAGCTGTCGAACTCATTTTAGTTCAGGTTCCACATACAGACCAATACAAACAATACAGACCAAAAATAATGACTCCATATTTTCTTCTCGGTTTGATGTGAAAAAAAAAAAAAAAAAATTATGTTATGTCTATAAATATTGACAATTTCAAATTTTTGTCTTTGTTTTAGAGCAAAAAAACCAATAAATTATGAAAATATTCACATTTACAAACTGTCCTGTAACAATAAAATTCGAATAACTTGACCAATTATGAACAACCTGAAATGTCTAAAGTAAATGAAGCAAAATTCTAACAGTTTTCTGCCTTTTATTAAGTGTTTAGTGTCTTTGTACATCTGATCCGTAATGCACATGTAGAAATGATAAGTTGAGGCATAATATTATTAAAATTGCACTTATTTTTCTTAAGAAATGTAATTATTTTTTCAGATTATTCACATATTTTTTGTTTGGATAGTTTATAAAAGTAAGCATTTTCACAATTTAATCAGGTTTTTTTTTTTTTTTTTTGCACTAAAGCAAAGACAAAAATTTGGAGTTGTCATTATTTATACCAGGGGTCTCAAACATGTGGCCCGGGGGCCAAATGTGGCCTGCCAAAGGTTCCAATCTGGCCTGTGGGATGGATTTACAAAGTGCAAAAATTCTACAGTTACAGCTGTTGAACTCATTTTAGTTCAGGTTCCACATACAGACCAATACAAACAATACAGACAAAAAATAATGACTCCATATTTTCTTCTCGGTTTGATGTGGAAAAAAAAAAAAAAAAATTACGTTATGTCTATAAATATTGACAATTTCAAATTTTTGTCTTTGTTTTAGAGCAAAAAAACCAATAAATTATGAAAATATTCACATTTACAAACTGTCCTGTAACAATTAAATGTGAATAACTTGACCAAATATGAACAACCTGAAATATCTAAAGTAAATGAAGCAAAATTCTAACAATTTTCTGCCTTTTATTAAGCGCTTAGTGTTTTTGTAGATCCGATCCATAATGCACATGTATAAATGATAAGTTGAGGCATAATATTGTTAAAATCGCACGTACTTTCCTTAAGAAATTTCTTTTTTTTCAGATTATTTACATGTTTTTTGTTTGGATAGTTTATAAAAGTAAGTATTTTCATAATTTAATCAGGGTTTTTTTGCACTAAAACAAAGACAAAAATTTGGAGTTGTCATTATTTATAGCAGGGGTCTCAAACATGCAGCCCGGGGGCCAAATGTGGCCTGCCAAAGGTTCCAATCTGGCCCGTGGGATGAATTTGTAAAGCGCAAATATTTCACAGTTAAGGCGGTTAAACTCATTTTAGTTCAGGTTCCACATACAGAACAATATGATCTCCAGTAAAATAAAAGCATAATCGCCTACAAAAAAAAAATTTGACTCCATATTTTCTTCTCGGTTTGATGTTAAAAAAACAAAACACATTATGCCTATAAATATTGACGATTTCAGATTTTTGTCTTTGTTTTAGTGCAAAAAATAACATTAAATTATGAAAATACTTACATTTACAAACTGTCCTGTAACAATTAAATGTGAATAACCTGAACAAATATGAACAACCTGAAATATCTAAAGAAAATTAAGCACAATTCTAACAATTTAAGTGATAAGTTGAGGCACAATATTGTTAAAATTGCACCTATTTTTCTAAAGAAATTTCATTTTTTTCAGGTTATTCACATCTTTTTTGTTTGGATAGTTTAGAAAAATAAGTATTTTCATTATTTAATCAGGTTTTTTTGCACTAAAACAAACAAAAAATTTGGAGTTGTCATTATTTATAGGTTATTATGCTAATATTTTACTGGTCTGGCCCACTTGAGATTAAATCGAGCTGAATGTGGCCCTTGAAAGAAGAGGAGTTTGAGACCCCTGTTCTAGAGGCTACCAGATCAATAGAACCAATTATCAGAACATGTTGAGATAAACTGCACCAACAAGCATCCTACAACTTCTTCTTTTTCCAACACCGCTTCAAAGTAGTTCTCCTCTGGAGGCATTTTTGTCAGGAGCTGTGGTGAAAATTTCCAATTTGTGTCTTTCTCAGACTTCTTCCCTTATGCGAAGAATGCATCAGGACTTTTTACTCTCTCCTGATGATTCTGACACATTGCACTCACCTTGGAAGATTAACCTTAATCATTTTTTAACAATTCCCATCACTCACATACAGTCGAATACAAAGGACCAGAAGAACTGAGTACATCTTCAAGTATAATGATGCCATTATGGTCAACTTTAAACCCACACGGTCTACTCACCTCTCAGCAGTACTCCACTACCAGAGCTGATACTGTCTCAAAAAACTGTAGAAAAGCAGACATTGCCCATATTTCTCCAATCTCCTTCAATGTGACAGGCAATTGTTCAGAAATTTGAGTTTCCTCTCTGGAAGTCAAATCAAATGAAACCTCCATTACAGATGGGTAAAAGACTAGAAGTAGAATAAGAAGCACCTCACAAAAAGTAGGGCATAAGGGCAGCATTTCTGTTCTTCATTTTGTTTCTAGGGCATACCTGCTGAACCATTCAACATATTTTCGATAAATTTCCTGCAATTCACCAGTTTTTGCTTCTTTGTCTGTTCATCTTTGTCATCTAATCTGTAGTTCCTTTTTCTCACTGCAAAAATCAAAATCTTACCAAGTGTATTTTTCTCATTTCTAGTTAAAATATCTCATCACACTTAAAATAAGACATAATCACCTAAAGAACAACTTTTCAGTGAGATATAAGAACTTATTTTTAGACGATAGATCTTGAAAATCTCATTTCCAGAAATCTTAACAGGATAATTTTCTCTTGCTCTATTGGCAGATTTTTTTTGTGCTTAATTCAATATTTTTTTTTTGTTGCTTAATTCAATTTTTTTTTTTTTTTTTGCTTAATTCATATATCTGGCAACCAAAACCATCTACTGATTTACATTGTTTAATAGTTGGCGATCAACTAATCATATCAATACATGTAAATAATTGGTGTAAAATACAGTTATTCATCTTTTCATAGTCATCAGATTTAACCCATTTGGACGTTCAGAGGCTCAGTAGTTCCTACAACATTGATTCACCAGTAAAACCCGTGACGTTTGTTCAGTGACAGTGAATGGAGATGCTTGGTTTTATGTTCAGTTAATGACAGATTTACTGAAAAAGTCACTTTTTCTTCAGTTTTCTCTGTTTCTGATCTAATAACTCGCAAGTGTAATCTGAGCTTTATTTAACATCTACATGATCAGTAAATTAAATGTAGGAAAATACCTAATTTTCACTGAAAACACAAAATACGGAAGATAATATTACAATAAATGGTGATAAATCACTTAAGGAAGGGTAAATATAGAGGAATAAAAAAATCATTTGGGAACTGCCACAAAAGTAACACTGCGTCCTTATGGGTTAAAGAGGTTTTTTTAAGGTATTAAATGCAGATTTGTAAATTCAAGACTTTTTAAGACCTGGTGGGAATCCAGGATGGGTTTTGTTTTTTCCACCTTACAGACAAATAACCTGAGTGGAAATCTTTTGCATCTGGGAAGCAAAACAAGCTGTAAATGTTATTTTGACACTTTTAGCTGTTGTTGCTGCATTAGAGCCATTTGGAATGGATTTTCTGGCCATGTAAAAAGTGTAAGTCTGCTCTTAGTTTCACACTGTAGCTAATAAAAACCCATAAAGTGCTAGGTTTACAACTTGTCTTTGGTTTTGCCGTAGTAGTAGTATACGTCAGTTAAAAAAATAGGAATTGCAGTTCGATGTGCCTTCAATGTTAGCATATGACATCAAAACAGTGAGACACTAAAGGGCATCGTAGAGTTCATTCTTATCAAGAAGGTCTTTGCCATAAACACTTTAACATGATAATTTGTATTGGTTTCTAATGTAAAAATGATTACAGAGCAACTTTAAGTCTAAAGCGCTATTCACATGGTACTAGTATGAGCTGTTGACCTTCTGGGATTTGGAAATTAACCCCCTAAAATCTCATGCAGCATATTTGCACGAGAAAAGCAAAGCTGTTTCTTACTTGAATTTACCAACATTATTCTCCAGCTGTTGTGTCAAATGCAGGCTCAGCACTTATAGATCAGTGTTGAAAAATTGGAAAAAATGTTCCATACTGTAGCTGTCATGCATATCATCATCTGTATCTTTTGAGAAGTTGCTCTTCTGAAAGATTTAAAATTGTTGTTTGAGTGGATGTCCATGATATATCAAAATGTAAACTCCCTGAAAATCCACCCAAAATACTTTTAAAACTTTCATTTCTCAGTATGGCCACCATTGTCCTCATCTAGAAACTAAGCAGAATAAGTACAAAAACAAAGCCAAAATATTGGAAAAGTCTCTAAATCGAGGGGTCAAATTCATACAGGAGGAGTAATTTCACCCCCATTGCAGTGGAATTTTAACTTTACAAACTACAGACGAGATCAACCTCCAGAATTATTTAATTATTATTAAATCATACAGGTTATACTAATGTTGTAAAAGATAAAGGGTTAATATTTTGATTGCGAACAAAGTAGTAGCACACAAAGAATACCAATTTGTATCATAGGTGGATTGAAAAAAGCCTTTTTTTTTTTTTATTTCATCTCTGCTGTTTTGTTATTCTGCTCTATTTGTCTTGTGCTCATCCTTTTTTTTTTACAGCTTTTCATGTGGTGACAGCATTAAAGTCAGTTATCCTAATAGCTAATTGTGTTCTGATATTTCCTTTTACTGATTACTTTAATGTCAAATGCAAAAACCAGCTTAACCCCAAGAAAAATCTGAAAATTAATACTGAAATTAGCATTAGCAATTAGCATTAGCAGTTTCATCTAGAAACTATGTAAAATAAGCACAAAAATGAAACCAAAATGTTGGAAAAGTCTCTAAATCAGGGGGGTTAATGCATTTAGGAGGAATAATTTCACCCCCGCTGCAGTGGAATTTATACTTTACAAACTACAGACAAGATCAACCTCCAGAATTATTCAATTATTATTAAATCACACAGGTAATACTAATCTTGTGAAAGATAAAGGGTTAATATTTTAACTGCGCACAAAAAATACCAATTTATATCAAAATAAGTCCTTTTTTAAATTTTCATCTCTGTGATGTTATTCTGCTCAATTTGTCTTGTGTTCATCCTATTTTACAGCTTGTCATGTGGTGACAGCATTAAAGTCAGTAATCCTAACAGCTAATTGTGTTCTGATATTTCCTTTTACTGATTACTTTGCTGTCAAATGCAAAAACCAGCTTAACCCTAAGAAAAATCTGAAAAATAATACTGAAATTAGCATTAGCAGTTAGCATTAGCAGTTTAATCTAGAAACGAAGCAGAATAAGCAAAAAAATGAAACTAAAATTTTGGAAAAGTCTTTAAATCAGGGGGGTTAATTCATACAGGAAATCCTAATCTTGTGAAAGATAAAGGTTTAATATTTTGACTGCGAACAAAGTAGTAGTGCACAAAAAATACCAATTTATATCAAAATAAGTCCTTTTTTAAAAATGTCATCTCTGCTGTGATGTTATTCTGCTCTGTTTGTCTTGTGTTCATCCTATTTTACAGCTTTTCATGTGGTGACAGCATTAAAGTCAGTAATCCTAATAGCTAATTGTGTTCTGATATTTCCTTTTACTGATTACTTTGCTGCCAAATGCAAAAACAAGCTTAACCCCAAGAAAAATCTGAAAAATAATACTGAAAATAGTGTTGTCCTAGAACGTAAGCAGAGTAAATGCAAAAATGAAACCAAAATGTTTGGAAAAGTCTCTAAATCGGGGGGATCAATTCATACGGGAGGAATGATTTCGACCCCATTGCAGTGGAATTTTAACTTTACAAACTACAGACAAGATCACAGTCGACCTCCAGAATTATTCAATTTTTATTAAATCGTACAGGTAATACTAATCTCGACAAAGATAGAGTTAATATTTTGTTTTTGTATCAAAATAAGTCCTTTCTTTTATTTCATCTCTGTTGTGGTGTTATTCTGCTCTATTTGTCTTGTGTTCATCCTATTTTACAGCTTTTCATGTGGCGACAGCATTAAAGTCAGTAATCCTAATAGCTAATTGTGTTTGACGTTCTGATATTTCCTTTTACTGATTACTTTGCTGTCAAATGCAAAAACCAGCTTAACCTCAAGAAAAATCACAAAGATAATACTGAAATTAGCAGTGTGTAAACTAAGAGAGCATCTGTCTGCAGCAGTGGGGGTAGTAGCATGTGTTGTAATCCTATTACAAGGCACATAGTCGAGCAGACTTCTGCTGGCAAATCTAATAGAGGCCACTCTGTTTGGAGAGTAAGCACTTTTTTTTTTTCTCACCTATAACCAATGACTGCTAGTCGACAGCAATTTTTTCCCCCCTCCGCTACTTGTCCCATCTCTGTTGGGGTAAAAAAAAAAAAAAAAAAAAAAAATTCACACAATGTACCTCGCTTTTTCTGTCAGTTCTTTTATGTAGGATAGATCCACTTATACCCCACACAATGGCTGCCAAGTAGCCTGGGATGTAAAATATGAGTCCAAAAGCTTTTTTAATCCATGAAAAGCTTTGTCTGCCCTACGTTCTGTCAACAGCTTTTACATTTTCCTCAATTATGTCTCTCCAACAGTCTGATGAAACTGCTGGCAAGTAGCAGTGTATTTGCATAGGGGCACTCTTTAGTGTGTTTTTATGTTCTTTTTCTCATCAACATGAATGCCTTTGCCGAGTCAAAGGCCTCAGAATTACCATATTGTTATGTTTTATGTTTGCTTTCCTACAGATGCAAGATCCTCTAATCATCCAGATCATTGCATGTTACATAGGGGCAGGAATATCTGTTGCAGTTATTTTTTTAACAAAAAAAAAGTTAAGAAATTTGCAGCTTTGTGCAAAGTTAAGGCTTTTCTTCAACATCAGCTAAGAAGTTTTTTTTTTATTTTTTAAATTTTCCCAGTGAAATTGATGTGAAGGTCTTTGGAAAGTACAACATAATGAGCTTGACAGAAGAGAAATTGTACGGAATAATGACAGCACTCAAAAATAGATGAGATATTGGAAGTGGATATTTCACTTCACGTACAGTTTTAAAATATTATGAGCCTCTGCGGACCTGGACAGGATGGCAGGGTATTATTTAGCCTTTTGTCATCCTCCCCTACAATCACTAAAATATAAATAAGTCCTCATTAGAGCCAGTGTTTGCTTTGTCCTTCCTTGGATTTTTAGTTAAGTGGATTCAACTCAAACATAGTAGGCCACAGCGACACTCCTTAATGTTTGACGTCATGTGCCATAAAATGGAAAACATTAAGAACAGGAAGTGCATTATGAGATGCTGTTGAAACACAGTTGTGCAACAAGGGCGACTCAAGAATCCGATCATTTTCTAGCTTTTCAATCCAGTCCATCTTTACCTTTTATAGGGCACTCATAAAAATACTCTGAAATCTAAAATTTCAACCTTAGCGTGCTATTAGAGGACATAACAAGACTTGATTACTTTTGTGAAATTTACATTTTTTTTGTTGTCATGTAGAAAATCAAGGTCAATGAAGTTACCATATTTGGTTCCTTGCCAAAGTGAAGAAAAAAAAAAAAATCCAAGAATTATTTTTAAAGAAATACAAAAAAAAACACATATAATGTAAAGGAACATGTATTTAATAACATTAGAACAACATAAGTGTGAGAAAAAGAGAAAGAGAAAAAGAAAGAGAAAAAAAAGAGAGAAAAGAAAAAAAAAAAAAACCCAAAAAACATAAGTGCTGTGTAAGTAATTCATTTATCAGACTGGGGTACTTGGTTACCTGCGTTACTAGTTTCGGCTACTTCCTGTCACCTTCATCAGAAGCAAGTAAAGCAAGTAAACAACTGCCTCTGTCTGATAAATGAATTATTTCCATTGTTGTATTTGGAAGACAGTATGAACTAGGGTTGCAAGTTATCAATTAATCTATTCATCATTAGTTGGTTGACCTTATCGATTGATTAACGATTAATTGATAAGCAGTGATTTTCCTGAAAACCTGAGTTTCTCTTTCAATAGGGTCTATAAGAATATAAGCTAAATATTGTTTTTATACTTCATGAAGAAAAAGTCATATTCCTTAATGATTGATTTATTGGACCATTGGATACAGTACAAGCAATGACATCGCCGTGATGAAGCCTAGTTTGGGCAGTGGCGCCCCCCACTGTCGACACCACAAATCCCACCGTGGAAAAGTGCAATTAACCGACAATTAATAATTTAATCGAGCTTGTTTACATCCCTAGTATGAACCTTTACCAGAACATAAGTGCTGATCCAGACACCTGTCAACACACACATTATCCCTTTGAACATCATTCCTTAAATTAGTACTAGGGCTGCATGATATAAAAAAAAAAACTGACATTGCGATTTTTTTTAACCCTACGATATATATTGCGATATAAAAAAACTACTCAGGAAGATATAATAGCTGTGTGGTGCCGATGTAAATGGTCAAACAAAGTAGTTGTAGTAAATATCGGTGAAGTTTTGCGCAGATGTCCTATGGAAAAGCGACACTGTCTTGTAAATGTGTGTGGAAATTACCAAAAATAGTCACTTGCCCAATAAAGGGTTAAATTAATTTGATTTATACAAACCAGCTGAACTGACATTTGTAATTGTGACAAAATCTGTTAATATATCAAGTGATCGACATCAGAAACCTGTGCCAAAAGCATCAAAACAGTATGACAGTGGCATTGGTATAATATGTCTTTTAAAACAGATGAATGTAGAAGATGCATATGAGTTAAGTTGCATTTCTGTTTAGTGGTGATGATGAGAGGAGGCGTTTGTCTCAAAGAAAACTAAACATGACGAGGCGATTTGTAATTACTGCAGGGGAAAAAGTCACAGCAAAACTGATTAAGGCCCCGCTTTAGTCTCGCATAGCTAGACCTCCACACCTTATTAGAGCTCTGCCAAGGCTGGAGATAGTGCTGCTTTGCTTCTGCTTCTTTTTTGTTATTTGGTGTCTATTGGCAGTTGGAAAAGCCAGCCATCTGCTGGATTTTAAAAATATTTTCAATGTTTGAAGTTCAGTGTTTTAAAGATGAATAATGCGTCAAATGTTTGATTTAATAAAGAAACTGAAACTCTTTGCAAAGTTAGCGGAGGATAAATATTTATTGGCTACTTGTGATTCATACACAGATTTGTTTCTGATGACGCATTTGGAAAAATAACTAAGGATTGGGTATAAAATGAATTTAATATTGTCAGTGCAATATTATTACATTTCTAAAATTGCATGTTTTTGAAAGTTTTAGTTCTAGTCCCCATTACTCCAAATAGAAAATAAATAAGAGCTTACCATTGGATGATTACTGCAGTGATATATTTCAGTTATTTAAGCCTTAACTGATGCATTGAGTAGTTTTTCATTTATTAAAAAAACATCAGTTTGTTGCAAAGCATAAAAATTGGGACTGTATTTTAATGGAAATAAGGTCATGTGGTCTGATGAGTCCAGACTGACCCTGCTCCAGAGTGATGGGAACAGAAGTGAATGAACTGGTTACCCATCATCCCTAGTGCCTACAGTACAAGCCTGTGGGGGCAGTGTTATGATCTGGGGGTGCTTCAGTTCATCAGGTCTAGGTTCTGCAATGTTATGTGTCCATAAAGTGAGGTCAGCTGAACCTGAAAGTATGTCTTTGCTGATTACATGGGAATATTCTGAGGTAACAACATCAGGATTCATCAAGTTTTTAAGTGTGAAAGAATGGTTCAGGAGCATGAAACATCGTTTTCACATATGAATTGGTCACCATAGAGTCCAGATCTGAACCCTATTGAGAATCTTTGGGATGTGATGGCGAAGAGTTTATACAGTGGCCTGACTCTCCATCATCAATACAAGATCTTGGCTAAAAATTTATGCTACTCTGGACTGAAATAAATGTAGAGACATTGCATTACCATTCCTTGTATTCCTTAACTGAGGTTAACGATAGTCTAATGGAATATTATTTGTGCAACTTTCTTTTTTGTTTTTTGGCTGGGCAGTGTCGATAAAATGTACTAGCAATAAAATGTTAAACTTGAAAATTTGCACACATTAAATCTGGTTTGTGAAGTTAAAGGAGGGATGTTTTGCTTTTTTTTAAATGGAATTATGCATTTTAAAACATTTCCCAGTGGTCTACATAAACTGTAAATGCTCTGCTTCGGTCTGAAATCTTCATTAATTCAACTCCACAGGTCCATCTTCAACCCTATTTCTGAATAATGACACCGGAAAGGTCGTTTTGAGCGCTGGCCCTTTAAATGTACGTGAGCCACTTCAGGCCCCAGCCCCTCCAGGTTGTTGGCTGTGCTGTTCTGTCCCATTCAACCAGCAACTGAACATTTTAGGTAATCGGCTCGAAGTTTGGACATGTTTTCAGTTTTTACTACAACCGCTGCTGCTGACAAACAATTATGTCGTACTCGGAGAAATGTTCATCGGAAGTCTTGACCTTATATGTGCAAATGTTGTGACGTAACTAGTTATAGATGTCACAAATTAAGCAGGAATGAAAACAAGTTGTAGAAATCCACTCGATTTTTGCCAAAATGAATATAAAGCTAGTTTTGCAGCACCTGGAGGGTTCAAATTCAAACTTTATGAACTATTAGGGTCCAAATTCACAAATAAATGAACCAAAGACTAATAAAAGTGGGTTTAGCATAAATATGACCCCTTAAAGGAAACTCCTTATATCCAAAAATGATTTGCTCTTATGGATTCCTTAGTAGTAAACTAGTAAATTGGTCTGGCCTAAGTGGACACTGTGGAGAAAAGCTACTCCCACTGTGATTTCTGATGATTAATGCCTCACTCTAAGGTAATAAAACACAGCATGTCTTATTTTCAAGTGGCCAATTAAAACCTAATCAAGACTATTAAATTCCATTTCTGTAGTTAGATTCAATTATTAAACCTTACACACTGGACCCTTAAGAAAGTGCTTGACTAAGTAGGAATTTCCTCAGTTGTTGCTTTTGAAAGAGCACCGTGTTGGAGAAAATCAAATGTCAGCAAATAAACTGATGCTAAAAGCCATCTCATTGGGCTTTGACCGTGTTCTTGACACATGGAGGTGATTCCCACCTTGTGACCGGAGTGATCTGCTGGGAATGTAGAACGTCAGCATGTTTGTGATGTACCGTGGAGCCACATCAACAAATACTTTGGACGCCAACAAGAAGATTTTAAATGGACTTCTGCGAACGACGAGTAACTGGTTAAGAAGGTGTGGTTTCGGAGGGTTAGGGTTAAATTTTACAGACGTAAACACAAAGGATAAGAAGCAGAATATATATGTAGGAAGGTGGTAGAATTTTATGAAGGCTTATGTGAGAAGAAATTAAAAGTGGAATAAGTGACAATTACCCACTTGTTTAAAAGTTAATCTTCCAAATTTACCCATCACAATAAGTCTAACTAGAAAGACTTGGAGACTTGGAGAGCACAGACCTCCGCCAAAGCAGCTCATCACCACCAAAATTTAATCATTTGTTCCTTTTTCCAGTATCAACATTTCCTGAAAATTTCATGAAAATCCATCCATAACTTTTTGAGTTATCTTGCGAACAGACAAACTTCGATGAAAACATAACCTCCACTGTTACACTTGGCGGAGGTAAAAATACAAAAACATCAAAAAAGTAATCTTCTCCCAGTAGCTAAAAAAATGTCATTCTTATAAATCAAATGTTTCTTTTTTTTGACAGCAGCTCATTGCTGAGTCTTTCTCTACATAGACACTGACGCTGAGGAATCCATTAAAAGAGCATTTTCCTCCATCAATAGCTGATTGAAAAGTGGCCATGGGATGTTTTATGCGAAGGGAAATGAACATTTTAGCCTGTCTAGTTTGGAAACAGTGGAAATGAAAATTATTAACACCATAATCTTCAAAAGTAGATGGTGCATATTTGCTCTAAAATCTCACTTTAAGAGCAAATGTGCATCTTTAAACAATCTTGTTGAAAATGGCTTAAAATGCAAATGTTATGATTTTTAAAAATTCAAACTTCTACTATTTTTTATGTGAACGTTCATGTACACATATGTTCACTTAAGTCATGTTCTTCGCAAAGTTTTCCCGAACTACTTTGTTATTTTCTGTTATTCACAATTATCCTACACGATATTCAAGCAAATTTTACCCACCGTACTGGACCACATCTTTGGAATAATCTACGACCTGAACTTCAATCAACATCATCTTTATCATTATTTAAAAAGCATCTGAAAAGTTTTAATTGATGAAAAAATGTAAGGCTGTGTATCATTTGATTTGTATTTCATGATTTGGAATTTGATTTGTTTCTCTGTTGTTTCTACTTTAAATTATTATTTCAGTTAAATCGTATTTTTAATTCTATTTTTTCTATCTTTTTTTGTTCTTCCGGGGAGGTGTTCACATAAACCTTTTTTTGGCTTCTATCCTCTCCTGCACAATGATGTTACTTGTTTAAATGTTGTTGTTTTTTTAAATTTTTCTCTTGCTGTTTATGATGTGCAAATAAATAAAATGAAAAATAAAAATTTAGCAAATTTACAGTACAAAACCACACCTATGTAGATCCCATGTCCAAAACTAAGCCATACAACCCCATATATGACAATTTGTGACTTTTCCTCTTTCTCTTACAAACCAAGCTTTTTCATCTTTACTTTAGAATTTCTGGTCGAAGTCTGAATGATAAGGTTGAGTGTGTTTCTCAGCTCAGTGTGACTTGACCTAGGTTGGTTTACCAATGTGAAGAAGACTATAGAATGAAATCCCTTCCATCAAAAATACAATCTCTTGCCATTATCTTGGAAAGCCCTTTAAATACAGTTCTTGCTCAGAAGCTTGGCTATTGGCTCACTGCGCGGTGGAATAAAGTCGGATTAACTGGACAAATTGAAAATGGAGTTGTGTGATTTTATACTTTAAAAGAATAGGAGAGAGACAGAGAGAGAAAAAAAAAAAGCGAAATAGAATAAAAAAAAAAGATTACAGAGTCGTCTGCATATGATTGCTATAATCTAGTCTTGTTCACCCTGGTGCCTTTTTTAAAGCGATTCAAGATGTGAAAAAATCTATTGTGAGAAGCCTAATGAATACAGTGTTTGTCAGTTCCCCTTCCCAGACTGAAGGAAATGGTTTACTGGCATCGAACGGAGGGCATCTGTATGCAACAAGCACATAGCAACAGTAGCTCTCCCGGCGAGTCCTTAAAGTATCCCTACTGCCCCACACAGACACACACAAGCGCACAAACAAACACATATCCGCCAAGTTCAGCCGGAGAGTTAAGGTCATGGATCTCTGTGTGCTCTCCTGGTGCCTGTCAGACTAAAGAAAAATTAAAGCCGTTCAGAGCGAGCTGCAGCGAGATGCTTACTGCATGATGCTGATAACATCCCGTCGCCCGGTACTACCTGCTCCCTCCCACCGCTTCTTTGTTGAGACTTTTAAAGATATTGCTTGACTAGCTCAGGGGGATCCCTTACCTTCTCAGCAATGACATATGGGACACAGGTCTTTTTTTTTTTTCTTTTTTTTTTTTTTTTGTTGCGGCCTCATGTGGGTGTCTGACGGAAATGGGTAGAGGCCGTTATTGCGATTAAATCAGCACGATGAAAGCTGGTGAGATTCGGAGTTTAATCTGTGTTTTCTGCAGCGTGTCTGTTATCAACGTGGTCTGGATGAGAGTTAGCCTTGGTCTCATGAAGAAATGAGAGGGGCTCGGACGTTTGCGGCATGTTAAATGGCTTCTACAGTACGTGCTTGTAATTTCATGGGACTCGGGGCGGATCATGTATAGCGGAGTGGACAGGGATGTGTCTTCTCGGTGTGCCCCGGAGCAGCCGCTGCTTTATTCAACAGGATTTCACTGACCGTTCAGCTTAGCGGTGCAGTTGTTCACAAAGTCCCACGCCAGGTTAATTTTCCCTGCATTTTAATTGGTGTTGTTTGTGCACTAGCGGGAAGACCAACTCAGCAGCCAGGTCAGGTCTTCAATTGACAAAAAAAAACAGGATCTTTTAAATTATTAATGCGAATAAAAGAGCAGAAAAATAAATGGTGTTAATGATAATTTCAAATAAATACATGACTATGCTGAACAGCAGACAGCGCCACTTAGAACTCTACCGAAACAAAATACTACCAGTCATTTGAAATTCTAATGTTCTCGTAAGTCAGCGAGAATACAAATTGATATTGCAGTGAATGTCAGTTTTATTTCTGCATGGGAGTCCTTAAACCAAGCAGGTGTTTGGCAAACATATCCATATATTTGAATGTCTGTGCTAGTGCTAGAATATACAGCCAAAAACATTTTAATCTGAATGTTGAATTTGGCTTCTTGTTTTTGTCTGCGTGCACTCCAGACGAAAAATGAGTCAAAATAGTGGTCTCTGTTAGAAGTGGGTGCCATATATGGGCAGTAGCCACAAATAACAGCATTTCCATGCACTTTTATTTATTTATTTAATTAAAAATGAACATGATTTTAAGCACAATTAAGCACCACTATTGGATAATGACAGAAGAAACATACCAGCAATTAATGAGGGTTGCATTTTGGATTTTTGTCGAACTATTAAGATGAATCAAAAACAGATTAATTAAATAGTTTAGTTTTATTTCGTGCACATAGAATCATCAGGGGTAGGATTGAATAAGTTTATACTTTTTCCTACTCCTTTTCAACCATGCAAAATTCAGACTTGCACCTACTTGAAGATAATTCTGTTCTTTTAAATGTTATTTTGTTTTTATCTTAATTTGCTTCATTTTGTTTTATTTTGTTTCTTTTCGTGTTTTAAATAAATAAATAAAATAAAATATAATATCAGATAATATCAGATAACAAAGAATCATACAACATGGTGAACCAAAATTTTTCGGTGCTCGAAAAAGGAGTAGGAAGAAGTATAATTTATAGATTCCAACCCCTTTTTACAAACTAATAATTCAATTAATTCCACTTTTTTTTTTTGCTTTAACAAACTTTTTTTCTCTATGTATATTTTTTCAACTTTATTTTTTATTGAATAACACCACCACAGAAAAATACATGTTCCAGTTGTTACATTTGTTTTTGTTTTTTTACAGTCTGCTAGATCATAAAACAGACAACAAGGACGATGTAGAAGAAACAGTTTTCACAGTTCCTAGCCCAGATGGACAGATTGATAGACTTTATGGGTTTTCCACCCTTACCTAACCCTATTCCTCTCCCACCACCTTCATATTTGTTCAGGTAATTCACATGTTTTGTGACAGGATAGTTTGTAAATGTAAAAAATTTTATGCAATTTTACTTTTTTTACACTAAAACAAAGAGAAAAATATGGAGTTGTCATTATTTATAGGTTACTATTATTGTATTTTATTGGTCCAACCTACTTTGGATCATATTGGTCTGAACTAAAATGATTAATATCTTCAGTGTAATTTTTGTATTTCACAAGTTCGGATTGGACCCTTTGGCGGGCCGGTTTTGGCCCCCAGGCCGTATATTTGACACCTGTGCCTAAGAGCATCCAGTTCACGTGCAGTCCCATTGTGTGTTGTGTCAGCTTGTGTATATATGTGTGTGATATTGAGCAGGGAAAATGGTATCCCACAGATATCTCTCCTTCAGCTCAGGCTTCCACATGCCGAGCTGATTCCCTGAGAGTGGGCAGATTGATCGGTACACACGTTTAACACTTGATAGACTGGTAAATAGCCTTCACTCTGCTCTTGGCAAGCTTGCTGATTTCCTTGTCCTCAAGAGAGGGGTGAAAAAGGTCAGGGATGGAAAGCTTGGAAGAGAATTAGACATGTGACTGTCTGTGTGGTGGGTGCTTTAAAGACACTGATGTCAGCAGTAAATGCTTCAGCATGATTGAAACCATAAAAAGTAAAGAAACAGCTTTGATTATTTACCCATGGTTATTATAATTTAGAAACTGTATTTACTTTGTCCTTTAATTTTGCTTGGATTTTAAATTTTCGAAGTGTATAATTGTTCTTGTTTCAAAGTTTTACTTTTAACTGTTTTTTTTTTTTTTTTTTTTACATATCACAAGGAAAGGGATATAAGGATATATATTTGACTTATATCCTTAGTGTCCAGCCAGGGTCAAAGCGCAATATATATTTATCTCCACTGTTTCTTGGTTGGTTGACATGCTTGTTTTCATTCTGCATATATATACTTACACTTTTCATTTCTTAAACTTTTTTGCACTACGCACCACTAAAGAGTTGTTTCTTTTAATTTCATTGTACTTATGCATAATGACAAAAAAGGCATTCTATTCTATTCTATTCTAGTCTAGTCTAGTCTAGTCTATTCTAAAAACATGTTCTAAATGTTCCTGCAAAACTAATGTTACCTGCAACTGTAATTAATTTGCTGTTTCATTTGTCATTATCCTTTTTATATTACAATACGAGTCAACCCATAAAGAGTAAAGAAACAGCTCTGATTATTTACCGACGATTATTATAGTTTAGACATTTTATTTACTTTTTCCTTTAATTTTGCTTGGATTTAAATTTTCGAAGTGTATAATTGTTCTTGTTTCAAAGTTAGTTTTACTTTTAACTGTTTTTTTTGTTTTGTTTTTTTTGGGTTTTGTTACTTATCACAAGGAAAGGGATATAAGGATATATATTTGACTTATATCGTTAGTGTCCAGTCAGGGTCAAAGCGGAATATATATTTATCTCTGCTGTTTCCTGGTTGGTTGACATGCTTGTTTTCATTCTGTACATATATTTACACTTTTCTTTTAAACTTTTTTGCACTACGCACCACTAAAGAGTTGTTTCTTTTAATTTCATTGTACAATATGTATAATAACAATAAAGGCATTCTATTCTATTCTATTCTATTCTATTCTAAAAACATGTTCTGAATGTTCCTGTAAAACTAATATTACCTGCAATTGTAATTAATTTGCTGTTTCATTTGTCATGATCCTTTTTATATTATAATACGAGTCAACCCATAAAAAGTAAAGAAACAACCTTGATTATTTACCAACAGTTATTATAATTTAGAAATTTTATTTACTTTTTCCTTTAATTTTGCTTGGATTTAAATTTTCGAAGTGTATAATTGTTCTTGTTTCAAAGTTAGTTTTACTATTAACTTTTTTTTTTTTTGTTAGTTTGGTTTTTTTTGTTTTGTTTTTTTTACATATCACCAGGAAAATGATTTAAGGATATATATTTACCATATATCCTTAGTGTCCAGCCAGGGTCAAAGTGCAATATATATTTATCTCTACTGTTTCTTGGTTGGTTGACATGCTTGTTTTCATTCTGTATATATATTTACACTTTTCTTTTCTTAAACTTTTTTGCACTACGCACCACTAGAGAGCTGTTATTTTTAATTCTGTTGTACATACTGTATGTATAATGACAATAAAGACATTCTATTCTATTCTATTCTATTCTATTCTATTCTATTCTATTCTATTCTATTCTATTCTATTCTATTCTATTCTATTCTACTCTTTTCTAAAAACATGTTCTGAATGTTCCTGCAAAACTAATATTACCTGCAACTGTAATTAATACGCTGTTTCATTTGTCATTATCTTTTTTTTATTATAACTATGAATGTTGTTGTTATTTCAGTTAACGAACACATTCTCAGCTGCTAGTTTTATTTTCCCTTAACAATAAAATCCTTGTTTGACTGCGAGGTGCTTTTCCAAAGTAAAAGAAAATGTTATTCCTTCCTTCCCTATACATGTTGTCACATATGATAACCAATGTCCAATCAAAAATAGCAATATACCTTTGATTAAAGACATAAATAGAAATTACATTGTGTCACAGTAGACTCATTCCTTGACCACAAGCTCCAAAATTATTTATGTGAGCTGCGAAATAACTCACTTAGCCATAAAATCCAGAATGATAATGACTCAAAGGTCAGACCCAGGAGTCCTGGTGGAGGTGCCATTTGTTTCTTAATACCCAGAGAAACTCTAACATTATTGATCTCCTGCAACCGTATGACTTTGAAAAGTAATTACTAGGTTATATATGATGAGATTTTCCTCCCCAAGGGATAACTTTATTACTACCATATAACATCCTCTCTACACCATGAAAGAAATACAAGGTAGTCGATACAGCATGCCAATTGTTTACATAGAGAAAAGATGGGCGTCAGTAATGACAAGACGGAGTCACTGGTGGCAGGTATCGCTAAAAGACGCCAAAAGTAGTCCCCTTCAGAAGCCAGTAAACTTTTTTTTTTTTTTTTTTTTTTTAAAGACAAAAATTCATGCTGATTTGCTAGTCTCTCACATGGGACCCAACCTATTTATTCCTTAGAAAAATAAAACTGCTTTTTTTATATGGCTGCCTTCAGGAGGAGGGGGGAAAGAGCAACCCGCAAGGTTCTGGTACGATCGCTCCGGAGAGACAAAGGAAGTGAAGGGGATGGGAAAGGGAAAAGACAGGGGGGTGAGATCGGAGAGATAAAGAATCTGGGAATGAAGGTGGCACGGGATAGGAAAGGAGGGAAAGGTAAGACGGTGGTGAGAGAATGAAAGGGCAAATGGGATTGGGCAAAGCGAGCACAGAGCGGGTGAGTTATGATTACTATGCTCCGTGCTGTTTCGCATGGCTCCTCTTCCCAATAGCCTGAAGCGACCAGGGCTCAGATTTGGGCTGCCAACCAAAAGGTGGATATCAGCATTCCTTTGAGCCTTCCTCTTTCCCCCCTAACCAGACTTCACACACACTGCTTCTATCAACTTAGTCCATGTGGGCTGGTCTTTGAAGTAGGGGGATACGTGATGCTTTCATGCAATTTAAAATTCTCTTTTCCAGGTTGTGGCAGCGGTATTAATTGTCTGTTAGCACAAGGTCTTACAAAGCCAATTGAGTTGATGAACATATGCGCATCACAAATTCATGAAAATGAATTCTTAATAATATAAATAGATTTGATAGAGGTTATACAGGGTTCAGAAAATAAATGTTGCAATTTTGAAAAAAAAAAAAAAAAAAAAGAGTCTATGATGAGATCTGAAGTGGTTGTTATTATCTACACACATCTCATTCACCCATTAGATGTTCCATTACTTGTGCATATTGGTATTTGACTTCCTCTTTTTTTTTCCTCAGTGTCTTTATTGAGTTTTTCATATAACACACACACAAAAAAAAGAAAAATAATGAATACAAATATAAAGTAAAAGGCTGGAGAGACATGTGGTTATGCCATATGCAAGGTTGTAATAGTTTTGGATTTTTCATTATAGTTTAGTTTTATTTAGTTTTGACTTTTTTTCTCTAATTCAGTTAGTTTTAATTGGTTTTTAGAGCAGGTTTGCAAGTTTTTATTAGTTTTCATTATTTTCTAAATGCTTAGTTTTAATTTAGTTTTAGTTTCTTTATATCTTTTATCTTCTTCACCATTGAATTCAAATAAATCCCAGACAGGACTCTGCTTTCTCCCAACTTTAGTCTCCAGGTTTCCAGGTAGAGTGGAGACAAGAAGACGCCTAAACGACGAGTGACAAGAAGTGATGGACCGTTAAATATCATATGGTGCCAGCAGCTAAAATTGCTTGAGGGAAATAAATCGATTTTATTTTAATCGATTTTTATTTTAAAGATGAAAACGAAGGGAATTTTAGACATAATTTTTATACGTTTTAGTTATACAGTTTCAGTTAGTTCTTGTTTTTTTCTTTTAATTATAGTTTTTATTTATTTCAGTAAACGAAAATGTTTTTACAATTCTAGTTTTCGTCATTTCGTTAGTTTTCGTTAACAATAATAACCTTGGCCATATGTAACAAAAAATAAAATAGTTTGTGTTCCTTCACACATACAACATGTCATTATGAACTGCCAAATATACAAAGCCGCAAACCAGGATAGATAAGAACATAAACAAACAAACAAACAAACAGTGCTGTCTCAGACAAAAACAAACACAACAGCAAAAACAACAGGGGATGAGGCTATATCATACATAAACAAAAACAATCATATATAATACATAGAAATGAGAGTAGGGAGAATCAAAGACAGTCTCTAGTTTTTTTGTTTTTTTTTTCTTTCTACCACAGCAGCATCATTATCAAGTGCATAGTAACTCGGCTAACCCACTGTGTTGATCCATACCGTACTTTCTCACTTATGCTCCACCAGGCCCTTCAACACAATGATAGTTAGTCTAGTACCAATATAAGTCAGGATTAGGGACCAGATTCTATAGAAAACTTTAGTCATAAAAAAAAAGTCTATGATGAGATCTGAAGTGGTTGTTAATATCTATAAACATCTTTCCCTCATTAGATGTTCCATTACTTGTGCATGTTGGTATTTTACTTCATTCCTCTTTTTTTTTTCCCTCAATATCTTTGAGTTTTTCATATAACACAAAAATATAGAAAATGAATAAATACAAATATAAAGCAAAAGGCTGGAGAGACATGTATGGAAGGATATGCCATTAGTAATAAAAAGTAAAATAGTTTCTGTTCCTTCTCACATACAACATGTCATTATGAACAACCAAATATACAAAGACACAAACCAGGAAAGATAAGAACATAAACAAACAGTGCTGTCTTAGACAAAAACAACCATAATAACAAAAACAACAGTGGATGGGGTCATATCATACATAAACAAAAAAAAACAAGAAAAAAAAACAAACATATATGATACATAGAAATGAGAGTAGGCAAAGACAGCATACAATTTTTTTTTTTTTTTATTCCACTACAGCAGCATCATTATCAAGTGCATAGTAACTCAGCTAACCCACTATGTGTTGATCCATACTGTATTTTCTCACTTATGGTCCACCAGGCCCTTCAACACAATGGTAGTTAGTCTAGTACCAATAACACTGGGTTACAAAAAAATGTTTTTTGCAAGTTGTCTAGGTTTTTTCAACTGAATTAGGACCATTTTGCACCGCTAAATCCAAAAATGACATCTGTTTTTCTCAATCAGGTCAGGTTTTTTTGACTTGATTCCTGTTAGGTACAATGGTGTATTCACCGCAGATGTAGCAGAATACGTCAGGCTTATTTTTGCAAGATCTTCTAGTCGAAGCCATTTCATTCACCTGTAATATTAAAAAAAACATTAATCATAAATTGGCAAAAGTAAAATCTTCAGAACTCGTTTATTGCAAGAAATATGAGAGAATTTTGTATCATATGATGTGAAAATGCCCATAAATGTAAGCAAAAATGTTAAAAAGCCAATATGTAGCATAGTTCGGAAAGTTGACCTGATTGAGCAAAATTAATGTGATTTTTGGATTCAGCACACCAAAATTATCCTATATCAGCTCAAAAAAACTTAAACAATAAATTTGTTGTTGATCAGTGTAATCTGTCTCCAGTGGACTGTCTATATTGTGTCTAGGTCCACATGTAGTCTGATTTCATGTCGCAATTGTATGTCGTGAGCAATGTAAAAACTAAAGCCAAATTCCTTGTACAGGGTGGGGAAGCAAAATTTACAATGAACATTTAGTTGTTTTTTTCTCAGCAGGCAATACGTTAATTGTTTTGAAACCAAACATATATTGATGTCATAATCATACCTAACACTATTATCCATACCTTTTCACAAACTTTTGCCCATATGAGTAATCAGGAAAGCAAACGTCAAAGAGTGTGTGATTTGCTGAATGCACTCGTCACACCAAAGGAGATTTCAAAAATAGTTGGAGTGTCCATAAAGACTGTTTATAATGGAAAGAAGAGAATGACTATGAGCAAAACTATTACGAGAAAGTCTGGAAGATACTATTAAAGAAGAACGGGAGAAGTTGTCACCCGAATATTTGAGGAACACTTGCGCAAGTTTCAGGAAGCGTGTGAAGGCAGTTATTGAGAAAGAAGGAGGACACATAGAATAAAAACATTTTCTATTATGGAAATTTTCTTGTGACAAATAAATTCTCATGACTTTCAATAAACTAATTGTTCATACACTGTCTTTCAACCCCTGCCTCAAAATATTGTAAATTTTGCGTCCCCACCCTGTATGTGTTCACATACTTGGCCAATAAAGCTGATTCTGATTCTGATAAGTCAGGAATGGGGACCAGATTCAATAGAAAACTTAAGTCATACATCTAGACCTGCATGTTAAGTATTCCATGGGTAACGTATCAAAAATAACCTTATGTCATCCAGCTATTTTGGGGGGTTTATAATCTATCCACTTCAGTAATATGTTCTTCCTTGCACAAAAAGTGAGACTAGATAAAAGTCTTTTGGAATGTGTACTTTTAAGTTGTGTACGTCCTCTTTAATGAAGTTGTTCAGCATTACTGATCATGAACATAATGTTTTTGGAGAAGAACAACAGTATTATCTTCGGTGTGCCACAGTACCTCTTTTTTACCTCTAAAGGATATGACAGATGTCCTTCGAATTGGACTCCATTACGTACAAAGAAAACGCTAAACACACAATGACGGCTTCAAGTCTTTTCAAAAGCAGTGTTGTTTTGCAGCGTTTTTAAATTGGCATTCTATTGTTGCACACCGGCTCTTTATTTTCTACTTTTACAGAGAGCTGCATAAAGAGATGACTCATCTAATAAAAAAAGATAAAGAAAATACAATAATTGAAAAAGAAAAAAAAGTAATCAGATAGCTGAGGTCTCACCGTGTGTCACAGCCTACAACAGTAACAGCACACACGAGTTTCAGGCTTGAAGAAGAACGTACTATTTTATTCTTTTGTATGATTCATTTAGTCTCCTCTTTCAGTCCCTTTCGTCAGCTATTATGGGATGAAGTTGACCAAAATTCATAAATAATAACTCAAACTGCCTATGAGTCTGTAACTCTTTACACTGGTGGGACTGAGTGATCTTAATTTGTTATGTGATCTACTTTTCATTAACAAAAAAAAAAAAAAAAAAAAAAATGCTGCCAAAACCTTGGAGCCAGCTAACATTAGTTTTGTAATGCCCCCCTTATCAGTGTAATTATAGTTATTTCCAGAGAATGTGGCACTATGGATTTTGTTGCATTAATGTTGACAATTAAAGAGTTCTGTTTTAATCCACTTTAACTTGCAGCGTTTGTGTAACGTGTTATTTTGTTGCTAATGTAAGAATAATGTCAAAGCAGTACTTTAACCCTGTAACGCCTGAACCATTAAATGACTGACAAAAAATTCCAGTTCTTTGAAACTGGAGCCTTTATTGGTCCTTCTGAAGAACCAAAAAATGTTTTCTCAAATATCAACTTCTATGTATGAGTTTCAATTTTGTATCATATTTGATACATCGGGTCTCAGTGTTCAAATATTATTATTTTTGAACAAACAAAAACATAATATAACACAAGCCTGTCTAACAAATTGGTAATTCCTTTTCAAAATTCCCAAAGTTCTTCCTCCCTCCCAATTAATGACAGTCTTGAAGTGTCACTGGAAAGGCCTCTGGTGAATGAATTCCTCCCCCCTGGTGGATTATCTGTGTATTACATGTATCTAATTGTATACATTAGGTTTTTTAAGAAAAAAAAAAAATCACACTGATCATGCAGAGGGCTTCAAAACTCATGTATCAAATATGATACATTTGGCGTTACAGGGTTAAATTAATGTGGGACTTACCTCTGAACTCCGACATAAATTGAGTCTGATTTACACGGATGAGAGAAAAAATTACGATCCAGCATCAAACTATGTCGACTGTTATCAAAAATATCGCACTAATATGGACCAAAATAATGCAAATACGCATTTTCTAGTCTGATACAACAACAAAGAGCCATCACACACAGAATAAGCTTAATGCATTTCCCCCTATATTTTATGTGAAGTAAGAAAATTATTATTCTGATCATGGATTGTGATTCGCTCTCAGATGATTCTTCATATGATCTTTATGCCAGATCACCCCAAGCTTCTTGTAATTTAGATGTTGAAAGACACTATATGATCCATTTACATGTGTCATGCACATTAGACACTGATTAATTGCCTCTGATAGGACGTTTTACATACTATCAGCATTGGCGCAGATAGTGGCCGATGGATAATGTGAGAAAAAAATTGCTTGCATGTTGTTTTTTTTACATTAAGTCTATGTTCAGAGTGCTGGCAAATGTGGCCCAAATCTGACTTTTTTCCCTATGTGACCTGTATCTGATCTGTTACAGTTTGAACAGCACAAATCCGATTTTTTTTTTTTTTTTTTTTTTTCAAATCCGATCCAGGCCACGTTCATATGTGGTCCTAAATCCGATACATATCAGCTATTTTGCAATGCAACTTCAGTCTGAATGGCCAGATCGCATTTATCTGACCTTTATGTCATTGAAATGCGACAAAAGTCACAATTCTGCGTCCCAGGAGAAGAAGCGGTGGGACAAACACACTTACTTCTATAAACAGTGCATGCTTGAGTGATCACATGTTACGTCAGGACCTCTTTTGTGTATGCGGGTCACTTCAGGGTCGCATTCAGTTCATACTCAGAACTGATAGAAGTCGCATTTAATATGTAATATGAACGAGAACACAAAAAAATCAGATTGTGCATTAGGACCTGCTGTCTGAACTTAGTCTTAGTTTAATCATCTTCTCTACATTTGCTGATTAATGACTTTGAGTTTGATGTCCAGTGATATTTAGTTTTTTTATGTAGGTGATTATTTGACTTCAATGTCAAGTTTAACAGTTTTGTAATGAAGTGAAAGATAGTGGATTTCAGAAATACATAATGTTTTCTGTGTTAACACTTGTAGGGATGATACTGGTTGATTAATCTTGTATTACCTTCTCTTTGCTCAAAATGATAATTATTCTATCATTATTATTTGACCACTAATACAGATAGTCTGTTATATGGCGAGAACATAAGTAGCCATATCGACAACCAGAAAGAGAAAAATACAACATAACTGTAGACTGCATGAATAGATGTCTCATTTGAAACAAACAAACAAAAAAAAAAACTTAAAATCCTTAGGGACTATGTAAAAAGAGACATTGATTTCCCTTTCAATACCTATCTATCCAAGAGGCAGTGCAGAAGCGGTGTGGGCTTTAACATAAAATAACATGCTCATATTACAGTTAACGTCTTTGCCCCGTCTTCCACCTTGAGAATCAGCCCTACCTTCATGAAGAATTACCCATATCCATCATCCACTTAAAGAGTTAGGATAAACACCCTTAATGTTAAGGTCTGTGTTGTTCTACCTCATAAAGTCTCAACACTAGTTTGCTTTTCAGCACACTGCTCTCCCTCTCTCGCTCTAGTCATATTATGAGCTCACTTCCCTAGAGAATTTTAATTTTCCATTGAAAAACTTTGTTCTTCACCGCTAATTACAGTAGGCCAATGTTTTCTCTCACCCTATAATTACAATTCAGAAAACAATTACATATCATTCAGGCAGCATGATTACCTCCTGTCACTCCAGCCTCCCGTGTCATAATTTAATATTTTGCTCAATGATCACTCAGAGGATTCATAAAGGCAAAAGAGGCTCCCACTTACGGTGCATTTCCTAGTCATCAGCCACTCTGCTTGTTCGCCTGATAAATGCTGGGTAGAGGGAGGCACTCCGGTTTGACAATGTGCCATTAAGCCATCCATGGACCCACTCTTGCAGACGCTGGGTGATTAATGTCTTCTCCTTCTCCCCATTTAACCCTCCAATAATGAACCTGAATTAACAAGCCCTTGCTCCTGGTGATGAGTGTTGCAAACACCGACAATTTCCGTGTGAACGCAAATCCAGTCACAAAAGTTTAAGCCTCTACTAGTTAGAACTTAGGTATCTTAAGAGATACAAGCCTAATATGGTTTGTCAACCTATCAAACCACCTCTGCACTGGGATGATATTGAATTTTTTTGACAAATTTTGCTAAAGAAAAATATTGAAAAGGAAACATCCATGAAAATTATAATTCTATTATTGCTATGAAATTAAAACCACCTTGGGCTTCATTACCACAGAAGAACAAGAGTCTTCAGCTGCACGCTAACGCTATGAAGACACAGCAGCAATCAGTAGAAATGTTAATAAAATGCAAGGTGCCTTGTCGGCATAAACACTTGGGTGTTGGGAGGTTAATAAAATGCATGGAATGGGTGGAAATTTACATTTCATTCTCAAAATGATGTTCTATTGTAAGAAGTCAAAGAACAAGGTTTTACATGCTGTGACATTTATGGTTTCTGCTTCCATCATTTTTCAATTTTGGCAGCATTTGACGCTGCTGTCGGGATGTGTGTGGATGCAGCATCTGCTGAATGTCATGCCGTGCATAAAATTGGTACACATTTAGCCAACAGGACTGAGTTAGATATTAAAGTTCCGTGACTTAAAAAGAATACCCAATAAAATAAACAAGATTGCTATTGCTCTACAGCAACATTTTTTCACAGCTCAACTGTGACCTGAGGTTTATGAAGCATCCGACTCTATACTTACTCATGACCTTTCAATGTAATAAACAAACTTGGAAGACAGAAGAAAAAGTTTCAGGAGCAAAGAAACAACAACCCTTTGTTAGAAAACAATGATGCACCAAGGTGTTTCCGATGCCAACTGAAAAAGCGTAAAACAAGTCAACATTGTATTTTACCTTCCAGAAAATGTTCTCTTAATTCAAAGTTGTCGTAGCAACAATTCTGTAGTTTATCTTGGATGCCTGACTTTATTTTCAAAAAGTTTTGTACAATCTTGCCCCATAAGGGGGTGAAAGGTAAATTAAAGTTCATTTCACCAGAGAGAAAGATGGCTAAGCATGAGGTGTTACTACTTTATTTTATTTGACTTTTTATTCTTCCTGTTCTTTATAGTTGAGATCCACTGCTAACAAATGTTTAAAGGCAGATAGAGAAACAGTATTTTGGAACAGAGTAAAGCCAATAGGCAATTTATCAGTTGATATTATCCCCACCACTTCTCCCTAACCTTTAGAAAGTGAAAATGCATTTTGGGTGTCTGAAATTAAAGTTGTCTGAATAACAGTGGAGTGGAACAAAACAAAACACCTACTTAATATGCTTGAAAAAAAATCTACATCATTGCACATCAGTCTCAGTACAAACACAAATGTCCAAAACATTGGTGAGTTGGAAATCTAAATGGATGATGGACATCACTGCCTGGGCTCCGGAATACTCCCAGATATTATTATCTGTGAACACAGTTCAACGTGCCATCTATAAATGTAGGTTAAAGCTCTTCCATGCAAAGAAGAAACCATATGTGAACATGATCCAGAATCATAGCTGTCTTCTCTGGGCCACAGCTAGTTTAAAATTTGCCTCAGAAAAGTGAAAAACTGTTTTGTGAACAGACAAATCAGAATTTGGAAATAATTTTGGAAACTATGGTCATTGCATCCCCTGGAGAGCGAGGAAAAAAAAAACAAAAAAAAGCGAAGGCTACATCCAACAGTTCACTTGGAGTTGGATAAATGACAGTGGATGGACACACATTTTTACATTCCTTAGTGATATATTTGCTGAAAAAGTGACTTTTTCTTCAGTTTTCTCAGTTTTTGACATAACCCTCAACTTTAATAGGAGCTTTTATGAACATCTACATGATCAGTGAATTCAATATAAGAAAATACGGGATTTTTCACTGAAAATTCACAAAATACAGAGAATAATATTACAATTAATGGTGATAAATCACTTAAGGAAGGTTAAATAGAAGGAAAAATGAATTCAGGAGCTGCCACAAAAGTCATACTGGGTCTTTATGGGTTAATACTTCACTGTTGCTAATGTTTCAGCAATAGGTGAAATGAATTTGTGCGATTTGAAAAGTGTGGGTTCAAGTAGCTCTTTATGTTTGTTTTACGGACCACTTGATATTCTTGATCCATTTTTGATGAGGACAGATTGCTCTGATTTGGAAGTGAGTAAACCTTTGCTCTTTCAGCTCTTTAAACCGTAATAACTTTTTAATACGGGAAAACGGCTACGAGGCTAGTCATCCCTCCAAACCTGTTAATACCCTTATGACATATAAGGCCAGATGAGGGTAATTTCAGACACTTAACGCGGTTTTTAAGGTATTACCTGACTCTCTCTCTCTTGCCACCACCACAAACCTGTCGAGCCAGTGTATTTATTCTCATCTGTGAGAACTGTGCATCGGCTTCTTTTTTTTTTTTTTGCTTTTGCAGATGAGCTTCGATATGTTTTGTGCAGGCTGTGTTGAAACCTGCCATTTATAGCAGCTATAAGCTATAGCAAAAGTAAACTTTCCACGATAAACACCATTGACATTTTGCAGGAGTTTAATGTGCGCAAGAAAATGGTAGGTACATTTCACTTGCTTTGCCACAGCTCTGGTTTGACGAGAGAGAATTTATTGGCACTTTCACAGATAGAATAGCAAGACAGGGGCAGCAAGTTCACCTACTGTCAAAGTGCAAATGTGTGTGTCATAATGTCTAATACTCAATCATGCAGCTGACATACAGTAAAATTTTAATTCGTTCCCTAAAATAAGTCTCAGGTTTCAGCTTTAACTTGAAAAGTATTTCAATGAAAGCCGCCGGGACTTCCATTCTCACTTTATTGCCTTTCCTATTTCATGTTCTCGAGGTCCTCAGTCACCTGTAGCATTCATATATAAGTGTGTGTGTGTGTGTGTGTGTGTGTGTGTGTGTGTGTTGAAGATTGCTGGGCTTTGGGGGATAGTGCAAGAAGTAGCTAATTTTCCCTCTCTAGCCAATCTTTCTTGAAGCATTGGCTGAAGCCCTTTGCTGTACATCCTTTGGAGAAGCTTTCCAGATTGCAAAGTGTAAGTTCTTACTGAAAGGCTATTATTAATGGAAAGGTCAAACCAGGGTGGGTGGTTAGATCGCAGCAAGGAGATACTGTCACTTCTCTCGCCTTTACGGTCTGAGACCAAAGGAAAAAAAGAAAGAAGCAAGCTCACAGAGGTATTATGGAATATTATGGCACTTTATCTTAATGGCTCTGCGCTTTAAAAGACTGAATTTACATTAAACTCCTTTTCAAAACAAATTTAAAATGAAACCTGTCTTGTTTTCTGTAATGCATTCATTGTAAATATGTTTCTCTAGTTATCGCATACTGATGGTGCTATATTTAATTCAAACATAGCACGGTAGTTTCAATCTAGGCAAAAAAAAAAAAAATATTCGAACCACGAGACATCAATCACTCACCCGCAGGAAGTGTTGCCAACTTAGCAATGTTTTAGCTAGATTCTGTGATGTTGAAGAATCCTTTAGCAACTTTTTCTTCTAAATTTTTGTTTTACAGTCGTATCCTTGCAAAGAGAGTATCTTGTCGAGGATGATTCAAGATGTTGCTCATTTTCCCACTCTGTCTCTTTGAAGCTTTTCGCTTTGATGAAAAAGAGATGGAACCAGATAGAACCCATTATTACGACACCTTAACTGCGTGTCTCTGCTTGAACAGACTGAATTTCCATACATGTTTAACCCTCAAAGACCTAAAGATCCATTTGCACCCGAAAACATCAATTGATCTTGCATGTTTAATAACTTTGGAGTCATTAATTGTATGGATGCTTTTAAATAATCCAGGTCAAGTGCATTTTTTTTGCCATCATCAGCATCAGAAATGACCCATTTGGATATCCAGAGGCTTCATAGTGAATATGGAAACACTGTGATCTTCTGCACCATAGTTTCACCAATAAAACTAGTAGTTTTACAAATAGCAAATGTACTTTTTTTTCCCCAAAAAAATGCACGTTTGCTTCAATTTTCTGTTTGAACAAAATATCCTCTGAATATACTGTGAGCTTTTGCAACCATTTGCATAATTAGTACATTAAATATAAGAAAATTCTTGATTTTTCACTGAAAAATTGCAAATTGCAGAAGATCATATTAACATAAATGGTGATAAATCACTTAGGAAAGGTTATTCATTCATTAATTCATTCGTTTTCTGAACCCGCTTTATCCTCATTAGGGTCATGGGGGTCGCTTGGAGCCTATCCCAGCTACTTACAGGCGAAGGCGGGGTACACCCTGGACATTTCGCCAGTTCATCGCAGGGCTGAACATATAGAGACAATCACTCTGACAGTCACTTAGGAAAGGTTAAATGTAGAAAAAACAAAACAAAACAGAGTTTGGAAGTCACCACAAAAATATATCCAGGTCTTTAAAGGGTTAAACTTTATCAGAAGTAACTTCACGATGCTGTTCATCGCAGTCGTCAACTTTTTGCTTGTTAATGACTAGCGACCGTTTGCGTGTGCATCTCATTTCTCCCACAACAACAAAGGCAGATTTGTTTTTAAGAGGTTTTTCAGATGTTGTCCTTCGATATTAAGGAGCCTCTGAAGCTAATCATCACTTCATGTATTTAAGCAGAAGAATATTCTCATTAGCACTAATAGGAATGAATTGACCAGTCTTTGTGGTACCTTTTATCGTTGCTCATTATTATGTGGTGCAATAATTATACAGCAGATATAAGCAGTTAGTCTGCATACGGTTAGATAAGGAGAGCCCACCCAGTTCCTTTTTAGAAAGAAACCATAGGATTCCTCTGTAGTTCATTTGTACTTCTCAAATCCAAGGAGGTACTTGAACAGTTCACTGATTGCTTCTGCAAGACGGCATATTGACATTCACAGGAAATGAGAGCATGAGATAATGGGTGTTTTGGGAAACTGTGCAGCCATGGAAACTAGGAATATAATTGCTCAAAACAATATATCATCTCATATATGCCAGTGGATATTATTGTGTCTGTGCTTTTAATAAGTTGAGAGGAAAACAGGAGATGCTTATCAGCCACAGTTTCATCAGTGACTCAGTGTTATTTTCGATCTGCTTGTCAAATCGTGACAGTTGTCCGATGCGGAAAGTGTCACAACACCTTTTTCAAACATCATCTCTGGATGTGACCTAAGCAATGTTATGAATGTCATCTTAACTTTCCAAAGTTATCTCTTCCTTTCATAAACATCCAGCTGCCAACAGACATTTATCTTTGTTTGTCGAGCATCTTCCCCTTACCGTCTCGCTCCTTTCAGGCATTTCAGGCATCCTCCTCATTTTATGTACCGCCATCTATTTTAACTGTCTTGACAAGGTTAATGGTCTCATAAATGTCTGTGTCTGAGGAATCCCGTGGGCAACATTTCCTCACCGGAGTTTTCAGTTTTGTTTGGCATTGACTGGTGCGGGAGGGTCCCCTGCTTTGATCTGAGTAGTTGAGTTAACCGAGTGCTGAAAGCATGTCACATGGGATGGCAGTCCTCAGCCCAATTCTGAGCCATTTGTGTCAAGGTGTTTGAGTCACACGGCATCATGGGAACAACTCTTTCGCCCCCCAGTTGTCAGCAAATATTGCGGTGATTGAGCGGCGGCTTTACATATGCCGTCTTAGACAAAAATCTATTTAGCAGGTGGATATGCATGAAGTGCATGAAGTATGAAGCGTTCTGTCAATATGTTTGTGATATTCACTCTCAAAGCTCTGGGGAAGAAGTGGATTATACAAATTGGTTGCATTGCAATAAATCGCTCTAAACTGTGTCTTTCTGTCATCGGTAAATAAATGGGTAAGAATTGGTTCTCACTTTGGTGGTGCATTAATCGTGTTAGAGATGCAGATTATATCTCGGCATGTTTGCATAAATTATTCATGAAATTGTAATATATGTTGTGCAATTTAAAGCCATTGTTTAAAAAAAAAAATGATGTAATTGGGTCAAAAGGGTTTTCATGGAGAAGAAAAAGCAACTGTGCATCTGCAACTGTGTGATCGTAGTGTTGGATTTGCATGGGTGTCAGTGTGGGAATGTGGTGGCGCTCTTGTATTAAAATGCCAGCTGCAGTGCTTTGATGGTTGGTGAAGATGATTAGTAACAGCCTGAAGCTTTCATATTTCCCTTTTAATCAAGCATTCCAGTCGGGAATGTGCTGCGCGCCTGTTAAGAAATACCTTTTGTTTAGTCTGGGGTTCTGTATTTTTATTTAAAATCTGACTCGAGGCGGGCCATCACTGGGCAGATAAGCACAATCAGGTTGCTAGTAACATCTTGCACAATTACTTCTTTGCCACACTGAGCTTCAGGACACCCTCTGGTCCTCTCACTGCTCATCCACTGAGCCACTTTCAGGGAAGATGACCAGAGCACAGGGAATACAGATGCAGCAAGAAATTTCACCTTGTGTTCAACCTTGCAACCACTATTAGGGAAAACAACTATTCCTCAGGTGATAAACTGGAACAAATCGGCAGGAGCTTTGAGATAAGCATCGGCTGTCAGTTGACAGCAGGGACCAAACTGTGACTCTATCCTAAAAGACACTTAAGTCTTTGTCTGCAGACTTTCTTGGCTGGATTCTAAAAGGTGAAAATGATTTTCTTACCTTTTGGAGCTGTTGCTTATGTGAATCTTTACTGACCTGACATGTGGGAAAGAGATTTTCTGACCCAACATATTGCCTGAAGCGCAAACCAAACCTTTATCCCTTGTCAGCTGTCTTATTCATGTGCAAACAGTTTTCTGTTAACTGTTATCAACATCTTTAGAATAGCTGTTATGATATATGCCGTACAGGGTGGGGAAGCAAAATTTACAATGAACATTTAGTTGTTTTTTCTCAGCAGGCACTACGTCAGTTGTTTTGAAACCAAACATATATTGATGTCATAATCATACCTAACACTATTATCCATACCTTTTCAGAAACTTTTGCCCATATGAGTAATCAGGAAAGCAAACGTCAAAGAGTGTGTGATTTGCTGAATGCACTCGTCACACCAAAGGAGATTTCAAAAATAGTTGGAGTGTCCATAAAGACTGTTTATAATGGAAAGAAGAGAATGACTATGAGCAAAACTATTACGAGAAAGTCTGGAAGATACTATTAAAGAAGAACGGGAGAAGTTGTCACCCGAATATCTGAGGAACACTTGCGCAAGTTTCAGGAAGCGTGTGAAGGCAGTTATTGAGAAAGAAGGAGGACACATAGAATAAAAACATTTTCTATTATGTCAGTTTTCTTGTGGCAAATAAATTGTCATGACTTTCAATAAACTAATTGTTCATACACTGTCTTTCAATCCCTGCCTCAAAATATTGTAAATTTTGCTTCCCCACCCTGTGTATATATCATCACAATCTGTCAGACATTTCGATGAATTACACTGGAGTTGCTACAAGACACATGTTTAACCATTTCATGCACGAATTATGAGAACCTTAATCCAAATTTTTTCCTGAGTGTTTTTATTCCTCTTTGGGCATGAAAAAAAAACAATGTGATTGAAAATTTTCTTCTGAAAAATAAATAAAATAATAATAATTGTAAAAATTTTTAAAATACATTAAAAAAAAGGATAATGGGAAAAAAAAAATTCTTTCGAACCTATTTTTCATGAAGTTGCAAAAATGTCCACTCAGCTGGACACCACACGTTTAATTTTTGATGCACAGAAACTTGTATTTACTGATAAATTGTGTGAAAACTATGGGGAGGGCTTGTGATTCTGGGGGTTTATGCTCAGGGGAGATCTACATAATCTTACCAATTCATGTCAGAAAAGATATGTGGTGTCTTAAAACTTTAATAAAGATATGTGTAAAAAAAAAAAAAAAAAGGAAAGAAAAAAACAAAAAGAACAAAAAAATCTATGAATATACAAGAGAACAGCTGTAGAATAGCTGTCCACTGTAGTGACCACTATGCATGAAAGGGTTAATGTCATGGTAGTTATTGTTTTCACCACCGTTTCCTATTAAAAGCTGGACTGGACTTAGTTTGATGTATTATAAGTTTTACTCACATTTTGTTTGTTGCACATTAAGTCATTTCATTATGTCAGATAATTAAAGGTGTCATTTCATTTACTTTTTTGAACTAATGGAAGAGCGAATTTTGCTCTGGTGATACATAAAGTTTTTCTGCATTTGTGTCTCCATGTCATTACAATAAAATATGTGCAATTAACATTAAAATTACAACATTGTCTGACCTTAAAATCAAATCAGATGAGTTTTACAGAAATGTATGGTGTAAATGTTGGTCCAAAAACTGAACGAGCAGAACATAAGCCTGTTTTCTTCAAGATGTATCAGTGTTTGAGTGTTATATACTGTGTTGTACCTTTAAGCCTCTATATTGTTAGTCATGAGCAGAGATGCACTTTCATAAAGGAAGTGTAATGACAAGGAAATGTATTAACCACCTGAGGTTTCGCCTGTGTGCCTGTGAGACATTAGCTTTATGAAGTTCATAAGTGTAACGTCAGCTACAGTGATCAACAGCTGATTACAGAGGAATGAATACGAAGACAACATTTGTATGTGTTGATTTCAACGCGTGTGCACGCACTTAAGCATTGACCGTCTGCTTTAATGAGAATATGACTGCAGCAATTTAAGCCTATGCCATATTATGACAAGATACGGAAAAAAAAACAACGTAATCAAATCTGAAAGGTGTACAGCTCGCAATGAAGTTACAAAAACAATGAAATGCGTCAAAGATAGCGCAATAAGAGTAATAAACCATTTGAACACTAACCAAATAAACGCAGTAACAAAAGACAGTTCCTATTTAGAGACTCACCTGATGAGTGTCTTTCAATTATTTTACTCCCCAGGCACGGCACATGATATTGTGTGGCAATAAATGAAAAAAAATATAGCCCTGAGCAAACCCGAAATGAACTCTTGAATAGTTTCTTTTTACAACAATATGATATTTTATAATGAGAAAAATAAACCCACATGTATCTTTCCATAAGGAGATTTTTTTTTAACGTTTTTATGTTAGAATATACTTTTTGATGAGACATTTATGGTCTTTCTCTTTGCTTTACAGCTGGATTGGTTCCTGTTTTGCATTTGTTAATATTGACCGAAATCAATCTAGCCAGTGTAGTTTGGACCATTTACAGTAAAAAGGGCTCCATTTAGAAGATTTATGGCATTTATAAAAGATGCTGGCTGTACAGTCATGGAACAGTATATACTTAATTCACTTCTACTCTGTTTCTGCTTAAGACACTTACAGTAACAAGAGATGTGAGGGTGCGATTTGTCAAAAACAGATAGGGGGATATATATATTTTTTTTGTCAGAGCAGGGAGGGGGGGCAGTTATTTACATGAGGATGCAGTCCATAACTAATGTAAATAACGCTGGTGTGAAACTTTACATACTTTCAATACTAGAGGTGTAAGAAAACATCGGTTCTGCAGTATATCGCGATATTTCATTTTGCAATACTGTATCGATATTAAAAAGTACTGTATCAATATTTTTAGGTATTTATTCAAATGCAGATATTGTGGAGGTTCATTTTCCTTTTTTTGTTTATATTTTATTTATTATTATTTATCTACTGTAATGCACTCCTTACAGGTCTCCCAAAAAGCACCACAGACAGACTTCAGCTGATTCAGAACTCTGCAGCTCGGTTATTAACCAAAACCAAGAAGAGAGAGCACATTACTCCAGTGCTGGTTTCCCTGCACTGGCTACCGGTAACCTACAGAATTGATTTTAAGATACTACTCCTCACGTATAAAGCTCTAAATGGAACCGGACCAAGTTACATTGCAAACTCACTGATCAATTATGTACAAACTAGAACACTGAGGTCATCAAACGCAGGGTTACTAGCGACTCCCAGAAATATTTCAAAGAAAATGGGGGACGCAGCCTTTACTAACTATGCACCAAAGTTATGGAACACAATTCCAAAAGACATTAGAGAAGCCAGTTCACTGAATATATTTAAAACCAAATTAAAAACATTTTTATTCTCATTAGCCTTTGAAAGGAGATAAAAATGGGGTCACAATTCAGGAACCAGGAATGTGCGGTTTTTCATTTTTATTTTATTTTATTGTATTTCTGTTTTTATTTTTTATTTTACTGTATTTCAAATTTCATCTTATTTCTTGCACTTCAAAAATTCTATGTATAATCAAATATTTTAATGTGCACTGCTTTTACTTTTATTTTATTGTATTTCTCTCACAATTCATCTTATTTCTTGCACTTCAAAAATTCTATGCATAATCAAATATTTTAATGTGCGCTGTTTTTATATTTATTTTTATTTTATTGTATTTCTAATCAAATCTAAATGTATTTAATATTGTATTTTTTTCAATCAATGTGAAGCACTTTGGGCTACAATTTCTGTATGAAAGGTGCTATACAAATAAAGTTTATTATTATTATTATTATTATTATTATTATTATTATTATTATTATTATTATTATTATTAACACGGGAGCATTTTATGACAGAACATTAGGTCCTGTTCTGATCCAATAAAAATGTTTAGTTTTTGTGCATATTTCTGGTGTAATTCTCTTCTTCCAGGAAATACTCTTTTAAAAAAAGAAACAAAACCAATTTAAAAATTGCCGTTTAACAGTATATCGATATATCGTGATATATCGTGATCCTAGTATTGTGATTTGTATTGTATCGCCAGATTCTTGCCAATACACACCCCTATTCAATACATACTTCCTCGATTATACAGCAGATCTTACAAGAAATGCTAACAACTTCTAACCTGTATCTACTAGACCCCCTCCACTGCTCTCTGGACCCATGAATTTGTCACGTTAACCCCCTTTACGATGCACCAGTGCATGGGGACATTCGCGAATTCTGAGACTGCTGACAGTTCAGTTCAGGTGAATGTTAGTGCCAGTAATGGAGGATATACTGTAGGTGTAAGAAAACTGTCACAACCTGCCTGTTATTTACATTGGTTGGTTGCCCCCCCCCCCAGGATGAAATTCATTGAGCAGAAGTAGGGATGTAAAAACCAGAGGGAGGGTTTATGCCCCCCAACAAATCGTGCCCTGGATGTCAGTAATTACGAGAGGAAAATAATCACAGTACGGCTAAAATTTACTTAGGGGGTCAAATGAGTGGCCATTTTTGTCAAAAAAAAAAAATGTTGTAAGAAATACATAGAACTGTGTTGAAATAATGCTAATACATTTATGCACAGACTACTGATATTATTTGACAGTGGAAGCTATATTTTCAGAAATATTGGATTTTCAATAGCACGTGTATGTGAAAACTTTTGCTGGTGGACGGACGTGACATTACCCATGATGCTCTGGTCAGTACCAGTACTTTATTAGTAATAAACTTCTATACTTACTATTGCTAATTCTCCTCCTATTCATAAATGTTAGTATTGTGGATCTAAAACGATAACAGCTGACACAAAAACACAAAATGTGTCGGTGGACGGATGTGACATGGTTGTTCCAGATCCCATCATACTGATGCTCGGCAGCCATGTCACCGTTTCCACAAATGATCCCTGTGCAAAAACTAGGATCAGAATTATTTATTGTATAGTTTATCATCATACTAAAGAGGAAATAACAATATAGAATTGTTATTTCTTTATAAAAATGCTTATTATTAGTAAACTGTTGATTTTAAAAGTGACGTGTGACATTCTTCATGTATGTATTGGCGTAACATAAGCAGGATGGATCAGCACCATACTCCATATTGCAACCTGTAAAAATAAAACATGTGACATGTAGTATATAATCTTGTAAGAAAAACTGGGGAATCTAAAAGAATAGAATATTTGTTTTTCAGGTAAATTCAGTTCAAATATAACTTGGCCATTTGTGACATGAAAATATAGCATTAATTGTGATGAAATTGGACATTTTTGAGCTGAAAACATAGTTCATATGACCATCAACATGTTGCAACAGAACTGAAATCCTGTAAATTTGCAGAACTTGCATTTACCAACACAAAGTTCCTTTGGGGATTCACTTATATTGATTTCTTATGCACAAAGACATAAATAAGACCTAAGCAAATTTTAGCCAAGTAATGAAAAAGAATACAACACAAGCAAAACAGACAGAAGTACTAGTTTTTATGTTATTTGTTTTTATAAAGCTTGTTGCTACCTGCACACAGTTATTTATACTTACATACAGTTGATGTTGCTAGGCTGTTGTTAAGGTATTGTTTACTTCTACTGTGTGGAAGATTGAGAGAAAACAACAGACTTAAAGAAGTGTTTGGTAAAAATGGTAAATGTCCCTGGGTATTCCATTAAGACTTGCTAGTAAGTTCAATATCCTCATTTACAAATGCTCCTAACAGCTAGTATTGAAATCTGCAGTAACAGATGACCTCTAATCCCCACTGGGATATAAGATCCAACACAGTCAATTGTAATTTGGTGGCACTACAGGAAAAAATAAAGCTTCTTTTGTTAGTCTTAGCAGGCTCTATCTATCTGTTTCCAATTACAGTGCTTGAGCCCCAAGCTGACATGCCCAAAAGACAATCCTCTGCCAAGTCTAGTGCCTTCATTAAAAGTATTAATGCATTTGGTATCCTGCTAATCGAGTCAACGTCTGCACATTTAACTACTGGCCTAGAATCATCCAATTGGAATGATTCTGATGAAAAATGCTGCTTTTTGTTGTAGACGGGACCCGAACAATAGGTCATACATGAATTTTCCGTGCAGAACATATGGTACTAAAGCATTCGGCTGTGGGTTTTATGTCGGCAACTTCTTCTTGTGGGTGTTTTTGGGAAAGCGCACATCAGCAGTGTTTAAAGGAAGACTGATCTAATGTTTAATTTTGCACTTCAGTAGGTGATACCTGTTTATTTTTCCGCTGTCGGTCTCATTTTACAGGCTGACATAGAGGAAATAAACCAGATAATGTTTTGCCTGTTTATCAGGAGTACAAACAGCAGGATTTGGTGTTACTGTAGAGATATTTGTGTCCTGCAAGACATTTAACTTCACAGTTTCTCTACTGTTGTTTTTCCTGTTTATCTTTTTTCTTTGTGCATTTTTACTGACTTGCATGTGGGATAGAGATTTCTTACCAAAAAAAAAAGCCTAATAGAGAAACCAAACCACCATCGGCTGTCTTTCTTGTTGATACATCCATTGAATTCTGTATTAAATTCATGCTACATGTTTAAAAAGCTGTTATTATTTTTATATTTCTACATGCTGTGAGTACATATAGATGACTCATACACATATACATTACGCCTTTATTGAAGCCTTATCACTCATGCTGTTTCATAAGATAAACTTGTCATTTGTATGGTTTATAAAAGCAGCAGCATTTATTTAATGGGATGTTGCTTTAATGAACAAATTAATGGATTTCATATAAAGGCCACTCATCAAACCCTGATAAGTTCACTATTGAACAAATGAAAGCTTTTTTTTCTACTGCTGGCCTAGTTTTTTGGCTGATAATGAGGAAATAAAACCGTAATGTTGATTAGGAACTGGAGCCTCAAGATGTTAAAATGCTGTAGATATTTAATGACCGCAACATCGCAAAACGGCAGCCAAGTTATTGTGAAATTCTGTCTAAGTTCTTTGGATGATTGGGAGGATTTATCACTGGTACCACTTGTGTGTACATATGTGCATCGAATCTGAAAAGCTGCTTTGTCTCCCATATTATATCAAGCCTTGATCTGTTGTTTTATATGCAATCTGCTGAAATTATAGTATTATTGTAGGTAATATAAAAGCTATTATGAAAACCTCGCCTAGGGTGGCAAAAACTGTCAGAACCCACTTGAGCCTCATTGAATACATAGCTGCTGTAGCACCGAGCTACCTTAATTGAGCTGTTATCTAAATTTGCATCAATAACGAACTTCAACAAATGAACAGTGCTCGTTAATCTATAAACTGCCAGAAGAAATACTCACCGTGTTGGAGCTATTACTGGAGGGAATGGGATTTTCAAACATGCGGCCGAATAAATACCCAGCTGCCAGTGCATGTTTGCAATTCTAATGTCAAAGGATATCAATAGCCGCGCCGGAAGATCCTCAGATTTTGAAGTGCCAATATAAACACGTTAACACAACAAGCAAGCTGTGATGCACGGCGGTTCTGTGGTCTCAGCTGTAGAGGCGAGGGGATGTACAGTAGCTGCTGTCGTCCTGCTACAGACCCTGTAACTTAGAGGGTAAACAGCAAATTGTAGCTGAGAACCGACACTGTCTGGCACCGAGGCGAGGGATCAAAATAAGCACATGTGGTGATATTTTCTTATTGTGAGTTCAGGCCACTGTGGCTGGCGGCTGAGTACCACATCCATTCATCATGCCAAGAGTCTTAGCTGCCTGTCCTCTCTACTTCCTCGCTGCTCAGAAAGTGTGTTTTGTGAAGCGGCTGCAGGAGCCGACATGTGGACATGGCCTGGTTTCTGAGCCGAAGAGAGCTTTAACTTCCCCTAGGATGCCCTCGTAGACATAACCTTTTTGCAAAATTAGTGAACGTTTTATGTGGCAGATCACAACTTTAGCTGACAAGGGAATCTTTCATTGGATTGTACATAAGCGCTTTACGACTGATGATATTTGATTGAGATAATCGGTGGAGGGACAGCTGAGTGATAGAGATATCTCCACAGCTCTCCGACTAAGAGGCTGTGTTGACCTTTTTAGGAATGGTTGCTGCTCAGTCAGCACTAAACAGATGCCCTTCAGGAGCCAAACAGAGGGTCCTGATTTTGCTGCATTGTCATGGAGAGATGCATTGCTTTCTTGCAGCTAAAATCAGGGTGTTTTGAGGTGAAAGGAATTGCCCTCTGAAGCCACATTGGAAATAGTCATCTTTTATTGCAACTGATAACAACTGATAGCCTTTATTGTTCTCACTTTCCTTTCCCAGCGGGACTGAAGAAATGCACGTCTGCAGCATTTTCTTTTGGAGGGCCCTTATTATTAAAGGATCGGTTCTTTGGCATTACGGAAGCTTTTTTGGCTTTTCGTGTTTTTGACCTTTTGTCCACAAGACTGTGGGTGGTACAGGACAGAGTGAATACAGCACTTATAGATTTGTATGTAGAGCTGGTAATTGCTGTATTGACATGTCATAAACCTTTGACTCTAATGTTTGACTAAAATCAACCTGCATTCTTTTTGCAATAAATAAATATAAAATGTGAAAGCTGATACTCTGCAGGTTTTCAACTCCAGCCTCCCAGATGATAAATTTTCCACTTGCCCACAGAGCAGCATCAAGGGAAAAAAAAAGGCCTTATGTTACTATCTAGCTGAATAGTCAAGTAGTGTTTGGCCTTATGCTCCAATAAACTACAGTCTTGGTGTAAACCACAGAGGTGAAGGCAACAAAACAGGTGAAACAAGCTGAACTGAACAAGACTTTGTTACCTGTTCCATTTAGAGCAGGTTAGTCAGCTTTATGTTCATTCTGGAGTCCTGAAAGCATTTGGATCTCACACAAAACCACTTGGTAACCCAGAAAAAAATGTTTAATCACAGAAGGAAAATGAAATAAAAACAATGCTGATTGCCAGTGGGGTGCAAAAACTATACCCCAAGGTGATTCTTTAATCCTCCAATAGGAGCACAGTCTCGTGACACCTTGGTAACAGTTTTGAGTCATATACATCCTCATTTGTTTGGCACCCTGTAACCAGGAAATGAACACATTTAGTCAGATATGAATTAAATTACACGTAAAAGCAATTTAACACTTTCATGCATGAATTATGAGAACCTTTGTCGAGATATTTTTTCCTGAGTGTTTTTTTTCCTCTTTCGGCATGAAAAAACAATGCGACTGAATTTTTTTTAGTCACCTATTTTTCATGTTGTTACAAAAATGTCCACTCAGCTGGACACCATGTGTTAAATTTTTGAAGCAAAGAAACATGTATTTAAAACCCATCATCAGAAAGTGATAAACTGTGTGAAAATTATGAAATAAAAACTTTTTTTCATGCAGCTAATCTGATGTTTTCTCACATTTGAACATACTCCAATGCTAGTTATTACTCACTTCATGGAAATAATGTGCAAAAAAAAAAAAAAACTTTTTGATTAAGAAAACTGTTAATTACAGTCTAATAACAACTAGCAATTGATTTACACTAAAACATGTTGGTGCAGGTCAGGTTTATCAAGAGCAGCAAAGTTACAGTAATGGTATGAATTGCAGTGTATGAGATAATGCACATGACTTCTCTGAACTGGCTGATAAGGAAATAAAGCAAAACAAAACAAAAAAAACCATGAATATACAGTCAGAAAAACTTATCAGACCACACTTGTTTTCTTCAATTTCTTGTTCATTTGAATGCTTGGTACAACTAAAGGTACATTTGTTTGGACAAATGTAATGATAACAACAAAACCAGCTCATAGTTGTTTAATTTTAGAGCTGATATCTATCCATTTTCCATGATTTTCTTGATAATAACCAAAATCACTTCAGTTCTTACATCAATAGCTTGTGGCATTGTACTGAACAAAAACAGTGCTTTTAGGCATTCCCTGTTTTCTTTTCTGTCTGTTTTAGTCACATGATACACACAGAAGATAGTACTTGATTGCAGAACTGTTATTTTTGATGACTTTTGATGGTCTAATCATTTTTTTCTGTGACTGCAAGAGAACAGATGTAGAATAGCTGTCCACTGTAGTGACCAGTATGCGTGAAAGGGTTAAATAAATGTTGACATGAACTACAGGACACAAGGTGAGTATTAAGGGGGTGGCTGTGGATCAAGTTGGAAGAGCAGGTCGTCCAGTGACCAAAGGGTCGGCTCTAAATGTCCACATGTCCTTGGGCAAGACACTGAACCCTAAATTGCTCCCAGTAGGATCTGGCAGCACCTTGCATGGCAACAGTTACCTACTGGTGTATGAGTGTCTGGGTGAATGTAAAGCACTTTGGGAACCATGGAGGTGTTTAAAATGTGCTATATAAGTGCAGTCCATTTACCATATTATATGAAAATAATTTAACCCCTGCCCAAAAAAAGGATATATTTAATGTTGTTTAAACACAGACCTGCAAAGAACTGGAGACACATCCAGGGTGGACCCCACCTTCGACCATTATGTAGTCAGCATAGGCACTGGCACCCCCATGATCCTCCCAACTACTAAGCGGTTCAGAAGATGGATGGATGGATGGATGGTGTTTAAACAGCTCTTCTCCAAGTAATTTTAAGCGGGAGCACCATCCCCGCACCCTCTGTTGACCAGTTGCTGTTGGCTGATTAATGAGTATCAGTAAACCACCAGACGACAACATTCTGAAAACCTCCCAATTCAATTCAATGATGAGATAGTGCATCATGTCCATAGCAGTAACTATCTCTTTTCTTTTTTTTTTTTTTTTAACAACTAAGTCAGGAGTGTCCAATCCTGGTCCTCAAGGTCCGTTATCCTGCATGTTTTAGATGTATCCTTCTTCCAACACACCTGATTCAAATGGTAAGCCTATCATCAAGCTCCGCAGAAGTCTGATAACGACCGTCAAGTGTGCTGGAATAGGGAAATATCTAAAACATGCAGGGTACTGGCCCTCGAGGACCAGGATTGGGTACCCCTGTTCTAAGTGGTTAAGAAGATGGATGGATGGATGGATGGTGTTTAAACAGCTCTTCTCCAAGTCATTTTAAGTGGGGGCACCACCCCCGCACCCTCTGTTGACCAGTTGCCTTTGGCTGATTAATGAGTATCAGTAAACCACCAGACGACAACATTCTGAAAACCTTTCAATTCAATGATGAGATAGTGCATCATGTCCATAGCAGTAACTATTTCTTTTCTTTTTTCTTAACAACTAAGTCAGGGGTGTCCATTCCTGGTCCTCAAGGTCCGTTATCCTGCATGTTTTAGATGTATCCTTCTTCCAACACACCTGATTAAAATGGTAAGCCTATCATCAAGCTCCGCAGATATCTGATAACGACCGTCAAGTGTGCTGGAATAGGGAAATATCTAAAACATGCAGGGTACTGGCCCTCGAGGACCAGGATTGGGTACCCCTGTTCTAAGTGGTTAAGAAGATGGATGGATGGATGGATGGATGGCCTTTAAACAGCTCTTCTCCAAGTCATTTTAAGTGGGAGCACCACCCCTGCACCCTCTGTAGACCAGTTGCTGTTGGCTGATTAATGAGTATCAGTAAACCACCAGACGACAACATTCTGAAAACCTGCCAATTCAATTCAATGATGAGATGCATCATGTCCATTGCAGTAACTATCTCTTCTTTTTTTTTTTTTTTTTTAACAATTTTGCATGATATACATCCACAAAACAAGACAAGAAACACATGCCCTCCTAGAAAAGGAAAAAAAACTAAGAAAGTGAATAAACCAAAGAGCACAAATACACAAGTTTAGCGAGGAAGGGTTGTACAAAACATCTCTCCCTAAAACTCTCAGATAGTTTAGGTCTGCACACCGTACACTGTCTGCTTTTTGGATTGAATTTTTATTGTGTTACAATATGAATGATGATAGTGAAAATACAAAAAAGAAAACGAGGCATGTGAGAATTTCTCCCATCTACTCTCAGTCTATCTCGGTGAGCACAGAAAACTCTAGTTTAACTACAGAGGCAGTATTTACCAGGGTAGTGCCTGTTAATACCGTGGTGCGTCTTAGCCACAGGTATGCTAAAGCCATCAATAAAATCATGCAGTATTTAACACTTTGTTCGAAAACCATCCACTGATGTTTTGATATGAGAGGGATTTACACCACACGGCTTTTCTCTGCAACATTCTAAAACAGTTTTGTCTGGTGAATATTTGGTCTGACCTCGGCTTTATAACTTTGACTTATAATATTCATTCATAATAAAGAACTGTCCTTAACATTTTAAGTTTAGTATTTCAGGGCTTTTAAGTCTTTGGTCAATAAATGTTTGCGTACTGTCTAATCAGCTGCTGGTTCTAACTGACCTGGTAGTTTTCAAGGTACTTCTGTTCACAGCTCTGTTTTTCAGTATCAGTTACTCATAAAAAAAACGCAAACTGACAAATAAAATAATTAACCTTTTCAAATAGGAGCCTGCATTATTATCACTTACATTCATTCATTCAGCTGTGTGTGACCCCTCTCACACAAGGAGGCTTTAAGGTGATAGGTCATAGAAAATCTTCATAATATTAAATATTAATTTTAATTTGTGGGGTTTTAAATGTGAAGGTTTTCTTGAAAGGAGTTTAAATGTGACTTCAGGTTACCGTTGGTCAGACTCTGTGGAAATAAAACCACTGATGGCAGCCATTTTTTTATTAACTTTGAAGACATTTTTTTTTTTTGCTTTTTTTTTTTTGGAAAACAATTCATAATTACCTTTCAGTAGATTGTAATGCAAGTTGTCTGACAGGAAACAAGAGTTCTATCCATTTTTGTGAACTGTGATGTAACAAGTATGTATATCATGTGATCATTTTGACGTCTGTCCATTCAACAACATAATCACATTATTTTCTGAAGAATGCATTGAGATATCTGAGCTAAATTTATACTGTGGATGCATCTTGTCATGGAGCAAAAGAATATTGGAAACAGCTGACCTTGACCTACTTTTTCAAGGTCAAATGCCCTTGTGCAGTTACAATATCTGAGTACTTTCACATATAAATATGTATGTAATAAGTTTTACACAAGGACAATCTAATCTAAATTATAGGGCAGTAACTTCCTTTCTTTTTTTTTTTTTTTAATTTATTTTTGCATTTATTTTTCATAGTATTTAAGCCCTGTTGTATCAAGAACAATAGAGTAGACCACAGGTGTCAAACATACGGCCCAGGGGCCAAATCTGGCCCGCCAAAGGGTCCAGTCCGGCCCTTGGGATGAATTTGTGAAATGCAAAAATTACGCTAAGATATTAACAATCCTTTTAGTTCTGGTTCCACATTCAGAACAATTCAATCTCAAGTGGGCGGAGCCAGTAAAATACTATTATGATAACATAGAAATAATTACAACTCCAAATTTTTCTCTTTGTTAATGTAAATATTTTCATGTATTTACACTAAAACAAAGTATAATTTTGCAGAAAAAATAACCTGAACAAATATGAACAACCTGAAATGTCTGAAGAGAAGTAAATACAATTTTAACAAGATTCTGCCTGATATTAAATGTTTTGCGTGGTTGTAGATCCACTGTGATCTGTAACTAACAATATACGTACATGTGTAAATGATAAACTGAGGACACAGCGTTATAAAAATAGCTTTGTTCCTGTCGCCATCACTGAGCTCAATAAGAAATAGTGACATTGCGCTTTACTAACTTATTGAGTAATTTATTCCATTTCTTTGCTCTATTTGTTATTATTGTGACTTCAAATTTTTAAAATTTTTTAATTGTATGTTCTTATTCTGGTTTTTATCCCGAATTGTTTTTATCTTTTCTGGTTTTTATTGTGTTTTATTGCATCTTGTTTTTATTTATTTGATCTTACCTATTTTATTTACTTATCCATGCTGCTATACCGATGAATGGTGGAACTCTGAGCACTTTTTTGTCCTGTCTTTTTGTCCTGTCTGTAAGCGTGATCAAGTGCCTGTCTTGCATGTTTAATGTATGCGTTGTTGTAATGCCAAGGCAATCACCTAGACTGTAAAACAAATCTACCTACGCGTAAAAATAAAGTAACCTGGACCTTGACCTTGAGGCAGAATATTGTTAAAATTACACTTATTTTTTTCAGTTTGTTCATGTTATCCACATCTTTTGAAAGGATAGTTTGTAGATATAAACCTTTTCATCATGTAAATTTACTTTTTTCACTAGAAAACTATAACAGTTTGGAGTTGACCTTATTTATATATTATTATGTTATTATTTTACTGGTTCAGCCCACTGTAGATCAAATTTAACTGAATGTGGCCCCTGAACTAAAATGAGTTTGACACCCCTGGAGTAGATGATAATAAATGTGATTTTATTCACTGGTTTGTCTGTTTTCTATAATATTGCACAAAGCCATTATTTCTTTTTTTTTTTTTTTTTTTCCTAGGGCAGTAACTTTCAACAAAGTCTTACTCTATATTTGGCTGAGGGGGATTAAAAATGTGCAGCACGTTATGGTTTTTTTTTTTTTTTTTTTGCAGACATGGAAACTTGGAAAAGGGTTATTTGGTGTTTTGATTTGGACTGAGAGGAGATTGCTGCAAAACCTAAGTGTTTATTTTCAGATTCTTATGTTACTTTCCCCTGCTTTCGGTGTAGGCATTTTACGTGCTGATATATAAAGAGTGACACACTGACAAAGACGAGACATATCTTGTAATGAACTGCATCTGAGCTAGTTATTTCCACTAAATTACAATCTCAAAAGGAAACCTAAGCACGTCAGTGTGTTATGTAACAGATGTAGGCTGGCCGCTATCAAACGAGAGCTTGATCTCCCCTGGGGTTCACAGCCATGTCAGTCAGGGTCAAACAGCTATAAAGGATGTGTCGGGGCTTAGCATGAAGACGGGCAGGGCCATGCTTCTACAGATCCTTACCAATGGTGAGAGTCAGGCAATCCAATTCACAATGAGATCCCACCGGAGCCTGAACTCTCAGCAATTCGCCTCAGCCAAGCCTGTAATTGATATTTGTCAGAGGAAAAGGGTGGTCCATGTCAGCTCCAAAGCTGCTGGGAGATGGAGAAAGGCAGAAGGGCATGCTTGAAGCCTAAGATAGTGCAGGAATATGCCTCGGAGGCATCATGTGACAAGCCCACTGATATTTATAGCTGTCTGATTTATCCTAATGTATTTATTTCCGCAGTCTCCTTTACTGTAGTGTTGACAGACCTTGAAACCCTATTCTACATCCTTGTATGACTACTTGGTATACAGTGCTGGGAGTAGTAATATTAATCATACTATAAATATTAATGGTGATAGCAGGAGCATTTGTAGCCTCTCTAGTAAGAAAGTAGATTTAGCTTTTAAATGAGATAGTCTAAGGAACATTTTGGTCCTATGATTGAATGAATGAATACGGAGAAGAAAAATATGCTCCACAGGTTGCACTGAAATTGCAAAAGTGGTAGTTAAATCCTCCTGAGTACAGAGCTAATTGCTTTTTTTGGTTCCAGATGTGATAGATTTTCTCTGAACGTTAATGACACAGAGAATCTTCCCCCAAACATGTGCTTGAATTACCGAATCAGTGTTTTCAGACACTGGAACGCATTCTTTAGCTTCACGACAGTTGTGGCTTTCCAAAGAGTTATTATCCTCTGCCTTTCACATTAGGTTGTTTGATAGCAGGTCTGTATCAAAGAACACAAATGGCGTGCTTTCTGGCATTGGCTGTCAGTGTGAAATATGCGCTTGTATACGTATTTACTCAGTCATTCCTTCACATATTTGTGACTTATGCTATGCAAGGCTGCTTCATGGTTATTCTTAGACATAAGTAATTGTAGTATTATGTATAACAGCTAAAATTTGCTTAGAGGTCTTATTTATGTCTTTGTGCGTAAGAAATCAATATAAGTGAATCCTCAAAGGAACTTTGTGTTGGTAAATGCAAGTTAAGCAAATTTACAGGATTTCAGTTCTGTTGCAACATGTTGATGGTCATATGAACTATGTTTTCAGCTCATAAATGTCCAGTTTCAACACAATTAATGCTATATTTTCATGTCACAAATGGCCAAGTTATATTTGAACTGAATTTACCTGAAAAACAAATATTTTATTCTTTTAGATTCCCCAATTTTTTTTACAAGATTCTATCCTACATATCACATGTTTTATTTTTACAGGTTGCAATATGGAGTATGGTGCTGATCCATCCTGCTTATGTTACACCAATACATACATTAAGAATGTCACACGTCACTTTTTAAATCAACAGTTTTCTAATAATAAGCATTTTTATAAAGAAATAACAATTCTATATTGTTATTTCCTCTTTAGTATGATGATAAACTATACAATAAATAATTCTGATCCTAGTTTTTGCACAGGGATCATTAGTGTAAACGGTGACATGGCTGCCGAGCATCAGTATGATGGGATCTGTAACAACCATGTCACATCCGTCCACTGCCACATTTTGTGTTTTTGTGTCAGCTGTTATCGTTTTAGATCCACAATACTAACATTTATGAATAGGAGGAGAATTAGCAATAGTAAGTATATACGTTTATTACGAATAAAGTACTGGTACTGACCAGATCATCAAGGGTAATGTCACGTCCGTCCACCAGCAAAAGTTTTCACATACACGTGCTATTGAAAATCCAATATTTCTGAAAATATAGCTTCCACTGTCAAATAATATCAGTAGTCTGTGCACAAATGGATTAGCATTATTTCAACACAGTTCTATGCGTTTCTTGCAACTTTTTTTTTTTTTGACAAAAATGGCCACTCATTTGACGCCCTAAGTAAATTTTAGCCGATAAGTTTTTATTATTGGAGCTGGTTTTAAATAAGTTCTATGTAGTATTGATATTCCAAACTCTCACAGAACACATTTAATTCTACCAAAAACCACCAACGAATCAACAGTATGTATCCACAAACTGTATCACTCACTGAAAAAAGTATAAAGCTCATTGTTTACATGCATCTGTATTATGGTATCTTCAAGTTTTCTTCTTCAAACTAAAATTCGTAGCTGCTTATTTTGACAGTTGCTCAAAATAACATTGTGGTACTGCATAATCTTCACATGCTGCATCAGCTGATAGTTTACATTAAAGCTCTGTTGGCTTAGCTCTGTGTTTACTTCAGAAGATGAAAATCATAGAAGCTTTGATTTTAAGTACCAAGTTACTAGGACGACATTGACTCAAATGTGTATTTCAGTTGTTGGTGTAAAAATATGGAATTTCCAACTACAGGATTTAAAAAACTGTACAGATATTAATCTATTAAAAAAAAAAAAAATTACAAATGCAGAAAGAATTGTCAATATGCACTCGAAACTTAAATTGGATGTCAATGATCAGTTGTTTCAAGCTTGAAAATTTGTGTTATTTTTTTGTTTGTTTTCTTGCTGTTATAATCAAAGTGTTGTTGGTGTAGGCCGTTGAAAATCAGTTGTAGGTGAAGGCTGACCATTTTTTTCTTTTTCTTTTAATTGTTCAATTAGTGGGCAGACAAATATAAGAAATGTTTTCTTCTTGCTGCTCCTCTCCAGTCATAGAGGTGTTGATTTGAAAATGTAGTGTGCATTTATGCATAAATTCTGTTGTCCACTTTCATGAAAGGAACAAATGAATAAACTAAACTAAACTAGCTCTGTTTTTAGACAGAAAACAAACAGAGAAAAAAAAAAAAAATCATATCTGTTTTCTGTACTGTTTGTTGTAAACAGCAGCACTAAAGATTTGTTTGGAATCCAAACAAGGTCAGAACTGTCACAATTTAGTCTGTGGATCAAAAAATGGTGATGAATCCTTTTGAGTCTATATTTTTCAATATTCATCTGGATTGACGGAGTAAAAAAATTAGCAAAATTATTCAAGAATCAACCTCAATAACTGAGCTGTATTCTTCTGTAGGACTGAGCTGATTGACCTAGGAAGTTTTTTCAGTCTGTTTATGCTGATACCGAACCATATTTCTATGCTGAAGTGTTTGGGTTTGGTCTGCATTAACTTGCACAGTTTATGTAGCATGAGGGAATGATGATGATGAAAAATGACCACATGTCAGCTGTGGATCTGGCTTCTGAAGTTTGCAATAATTTGCAGTGAATCTGGTTTATACAGATACTTAAGATTTATTATATGGTATAAAATGTTATTGATTCATCGTAAAACAGACTGTTGCTGCTGTGCGCTTATTTGTTTAATCTAGATATTGTCAACATAGAGTGATATCTGTCAGAAATGATCCAAAAAGACAGAGTTTTTATTTAGACACAACAATGCAAATCCATCACACATAGACTAAACTTCCAAATGTCAGAGGAAATTAGCAAAAAAAAAGTGTTTAAATATTGTCCCGTGATCTTTTGGACAGATCGCCCAGCCCAGTCTTCATATATTAATGTAATTTTCTTGTCTCCTTATATGCTTTCTAACAACTGAGTTGGGTCTCCAAGACTCCAAGAGCATTGTCTCAAGAATGTGGATTAACCTAGCAGAGTTATGTAACTTGAATGCATCATTTCTGAGCAGAGGTGCTCAAAAAGCGAACTGTTCTTGAACTGTCGATTGATTCTGACCAGGTATTCGGACAGACAGCCGTCTGTGGGGAGAAAATAACAACAGTCTTTTTGCACATGATCATGTTTTGACTCAGAGTGAGGATAGAGAGGAGAGAGGGAGACGAGGAGGAGGTGAGCAAATCAATGCAGCTCTACAATGAACCTGAGCGTGATGCAACTGGCAAAACAGTCGAGTTTGGAAAACACTGAAGAAGAGCTTGTTGACTTTGTCACTTTACTAGGAGTTCTGAAAATGAAGTTACCCCCTTGACCCTATCATGCATAATTTAAGGTTCTTGAGCATTCTTGAGGTGAATATCATCTTTATTTCTCTCAATGCAGGTAAACAAACAAAACAGCTACTCACTTCTCATGCAGTATATGCTGAGCTTCTATGAAATGTGTAGGTCAACATACATTGTTTTTTGCTAAATGGCCTTTGGGTGAAGGTAGAGCATTTCCAGAGAGCAAAAAATTCAGGGAAAAATTTTCAATTATGAGATGGAATATGCAGGGTTTTTATGTGATTTTATTCAATGAAATTGTGGGAATTGCCAAAAAAAAATGTGCAAAGTTGCGAAAATACGCAGGAACTTTAAAAACATGGGTTTCAGTGAAAAAAAAAAAAAAAAACCTTCTTCCCTGTTCTAACCACTACTACTACATGAAAAATGCCTCATTACATCCTCTGATAAGCAAACATTTAAGAAGTAAGCATCTACTACATCACAGAAAGTGCTGGTTCTGTTTTAGTTCTTTATTTTCTAAACATGGCTTTAACATTCGTGAGCCACAAGTGTTAAAAATTAAAAAAAATGCTTCCTGCTTCATAAAACTGAGGTAGAACAGGCCATTTGTTTCAAGGCTATTAGAACCTTTATGTTTACATAACATTATTATCGCTGTAGCTGAAACAATTTTCATAGTTTCGCGTTGGAAAAGTGGCTCCAGTGTCGATTATCTCTGATGTTCCAACGTACAGTTGTATGGGGGTGTAAAATAGTATGACCCGCTTTCCTGTAGGACATTGGGTACTGGATTGCTCTGTCTTTATTGTTGGCAAATGAGCTGCATTTTTCATGATCTTGCAGAATTTTTTCTTAGGGTCACTGTTGGTTTACCTTTTGTGGATGTGCAAATTGATGATGTTGTGCGTTGCATATTACATCGCTACCTGTGTCAAGTTATATTAAGGAATATTTTTTAAAACTGTATGCGAAAAAAATGCAGGGATTATAAAATCATGCGAGTCCAGTATATTTTGCGTATTTTACATGAAAATATGCTATTATTGCAGTGAATATGTACCCATTTTTGAAAAAATGCAGACCCCCGCAAAAGTTTTTCTGGAGGGACTTATATCTGGTCTAATGTCATTGTAGTGCCTATTGAACAATGTCATTGTTACTGTTCAAACAGAAATGGAATGTTCATGGGTTATGGTGTCCATCTCTCAGTAGATCCAGTTGCAGTAAAATGAGCAGTGATAGCCATATGGGTTGTTCATATTTCAGCGCTGGTTTACTAATGAAAGACCCAGCAGACACTAAGGGGAACGTGGGAATGCTCTGACCTCTGGTTGAGAATAGTAGAGGAGGTGTTTGTACTAGAATATTTGAACAGGTCACCAAATGCAGATGGCATGTAGGTAATCATCTATAGTATTGAGTGTGTAGTCTGCATGTGTATCTGTCTGAAATTTTAATATTTAGTGAGATGACTTTTATGTGGACTAAAGAGACTTGGAGAAAATGTCTAGGAGCTGCTATCAATTAAAATTTGTAGTTCTTATTCCCTGTCTTGAAATATTATAAATCTGTGTGCATTTCTATATATATATAAATTTCATAGGTGACTGTTTTGCCTTTTTTTTTTAATTAAAAGTTTGTACATATTTGAGAATCCTTCTTTTCCTGTGTTGATAAAGTTTAAAGTTTAAAACCCTGACTGCATGAATACAGATATTTAGCAAAATTAATATTTTTTTAATCTAACTGGAGACCTGTCATCTGGATTTCTTAAAAATGTCTATTTTTTAAGTCAATAAAACATTGATTTTTAATAAATCTGGTTTTTGTGTATCCAGGGAAAACAGGCAAGTTCAGGAAATGATGCTATCACACCCCCATTTGCACATGTACCTCGTAGCTTAACAGAATGAATGTGCCCTATGTACGGTATGTCTAGGCCTGAAACAACCACAGTAACAGATGGATTCAGGAGGTTTTGCAGTTACAACAATAGTTTGGATTTTTTTGACGTTAGCACAGGCATATGTACTGGTCTGAAAAAGAATGAACTGAAAAAAAAAAAACCTGAACCAACACTGTTTAATTAGCTTAATCTTCTTCTTGTGTTAGCTTTCTGTTACCATCTCTTATGTAAATGGGTCGACTTTGACCCGTGTCTTAAATCAGCTATAAAATACACTAAAAACAATCATCTGTCATCCAATTTGTTTTTCATCTCTTGGTTACCTTGTTAGACTTCCTTATCCATGAAAATATTGGTTTTAATATTTTTGGTGTGAGCCTCTGGGCCTTTTTTTTTTTGGTCAGTATAGCCCTCAATGTGCACTCTGCAAGTCACCAACTTTACAGGGTGGGGAAGCAAAATTTACAATATTTTGAGGGAGGGATTGAAAGACAGTGTATGACCAGTTAGTTTATTGAAAGTCATGACAATTTATTTGCCACAAGAAAATTTACATAATAGAAAATGTTTTTATTCTATGTGTCCTCCTTCTTTCTCAATAACTGCCTTCACACGCTTCCTGAAACTTGCGCAAGTGTTCCTCAAATATTCGGGTGACAACTTCTCCCATTCTTCTTTAATAGTATCTTCCAGACTTTCTCGGAATAGTTTTGCTCTTCTTTCCATCATAAACAGTCTTTATTAACACTCCAACCATTTTTGAAATCTCCTTTGGTGTGACGAGTGCATTCAGCAAATCACACACTCTTTGACGCTTGCTTTCCTGATTACTCATATGGGCAAAAGTTTCTGAAAAGGTATGGATAATAGTGTTAGGTATGATTATGACATCAATATATGTTTGGTTTCAAAACAACTGACGCAGTGCCTGCTGAGAAAAAACAACTAAATGTTCATTGTAAATTTTGCTTCCCCACCCTGTATACTGAACTAACCTCACATGTGTGGACATGCCCATCTTTGCTTGTTTTGTTTTTGTGCAGGTAAACTGGATAACAAGGCAAAATGAGAATCCCCAAAAGCTCACATGAGTGGAAGAGGAGCTGGCTGTCAGTGTGTTGGCCGACTGCACTTAGGATTTCAGTTTAGCTCTAATTATTGCTTTATAATCTTATTTTTATAACTGGGTCAAAACCAACCCTAACAACACAAAGGTCAGAATTTCAACCAGAGCATTTCATAATTTTGTGAAAAAAGTTTCTTTGTATTATTTTGTTGAAATAGAGGTTCCTGACAAAGTCAAAAAGCCTTGATGCGAAACACAAATTTCATGTGGTTCATTTATGCATCTAAAACTAAAATGGGTCAGCGTTGACCCTAACACTAGAGGAAGGTTAAGTCTATAACTGGACATTGTTGCTGAACTTCATGACAGAAAGCCTATGTCACAGGTGTCAAACATGCGGCCCAGGGGCCAAATCTGGCCCGCCAAAGGGTCCAATCCGGCCCTTGGGATGAATTTGTGAAATGCAAAAATAGATATTAAGAAATTAATCATTTTAGTTCAGGTTCCACATACAGGCCAATTCAATCTCCAGTGGGTCAGATCAGTAAAGGACTATCATAATCTATTAATACTCACAACACCAAATTTCTTCTCTTTGTAAATGTAAATATTTTCATGTATTTACACTAAAACAAAGTATAATTTCACAAAACATTTGAATAATCTGAACAAATGTGAAGAACCTGAAATGTCTTAAGAAAAATAAGTGCAATTTTAACAATATTCTGCCTGATATTAAATGTTTTGTGTGTTTGTAGATCCACTGTGATCTGTTTGTTATAATGTATGTGTGTAAATGATAAACTGAGGCATGCTATTGTTAAAATTACACTTATTCTTTCAGTTTGTTCAAGGTATTCACATTGTTTGAGGACAGTTTGTAGATGTAAACATTTTCATTGTTTAATTTGACTGTTTTCACTGTAAAATGTAGGGAAGAGTTTGGAGTTGACATTATTTTTTTTATTATTATGTTATTATTTTACTGGTTCGGCCCACTGCAGATGAAATTTAGCTGAATGTGGCCCCTGAACTAAAATGACTTTGACACCCCTGGCCTATGTGTCCGGCTTGTCTAGTATCTAATCTATAGAATGATCAGTATAAAGCAATGGTCAAAGTTTGTGAACAGATTAAAAACGGGAAAACATCTATTAAGAAAAATGTGGCCAGTGCATAAGTTGATTGATTGGTATGACCGCTGCAGAGTATAGACGGATATGCTTTGCTGATTTTTCATTTTAAACAATGTTTCCCGTCTGAATATTTGCGCTGTCTTTCCCATCCTCTGTTGCATAGTTGCTTGAACTAACCGCTTCAGCAGTCATTATTCATATGACCGTGAAAGGTCACTCTTAGTCGCCAACTGTGTGAGCAAAGAACAAATACTTTTTTTTCTGAAAGCAGTCCCCGCTCCGAACCTTAATAGACTCGGTAAGAGTGTCATCGCAGGGAAAAGCTACAACAGATGACAAGCTGTGTTCTCCATCTCAGTGTGAAAGTCAGCGCAGTTTTCAATTCTCATCTTACGCTGAACATCAACCTGTTCCATCCAAAGCCTGTTTCAAAAAACTCTTCTCCCTAGAGGTCATATCTTGTCCTTTTTTTTTTCCCTCCCTCCTGTCTTTTTCAATTGAAGAACTCAATGATAGACATAGTAGTGACTGACAAGCCTCTGGGAAAATGGCTTTGGGTGGACAGCTGACTGAATGTTGAGCACCCCGTTCTGCTTTCTACACAGTGTTGGTCGTCCTAGTTATTTCTTTAACTGTTGACCTTGCGGAAATTGCTGGTTGCTCCCCGGGGCCTCGGTGGTCCAGGTCACAGCACACTGCATCTCTTTCCGCTGAAAGCAGCCTCTCAATGGGCGCTACATTAAGTGCTGCTGGTACTCCACAGACCATTCACTAAGGGGACCCAAGATCAGTCAGTGCCTCGTAGGTCTTATATGCATCACACTAGGAAATGAAGCAGTTCAGCACGAGTGAGCGAGAGCAGTTCATTTTTCAGACACAAGACGGAAAGTGGGTTTGCAGAAAGAGCACTCGCTTTTCAGTAAAGATGCAGATGAAATAATGCTTTTTGTCAGCTTCTACATCTACTTCAGCTTCTGTTCCCCTTTGATTAAGTGGCATCTAAACGGACATTTCAAAAGTTTTCCCTGCGTCTTATCTCCACACAGCCTCATACTCCTTGTTTCTGCCTGTAACCCCCCAGAGGGAGGTTTAGAAGAGGAGATGAATTGATATCATAACACTGGGGGAAACTATCAAAAAAAAAAAAAAAAAACGAGATTGTGATCGCCTGGATTATGAATAGGCTCGTCTGTGAGGGGAGCCTCCAAGATGGCAGAGGAAAAGTGATCTGCAGACAAGAGGCAGGGAGAGAAATACATTTATGACGGTGGCAATATCCCCCTGGCTTTTTATTGTCCCTGTCATAATTAGAGCAGAGCAGATAGCATCAGAGAAATGGTGATACACATGGAGTGTCATATCTTTATTTTTCTCAGTCTTACAGCTAATGGTTGGCTTTGATACATATTGAAACAATGCAGTCAGAACTTGAAAACCATTCTGAAAAATTCATACAATTGCATCATCGAGCCAGTGATATACTGGTCCTACAAGGATCATTGATATCTCATAAAGTTCATGGTGCTCAATCTCCAAGGGTACATTGTGAATGAGGCTCATATTTTTGAGTTAAATGAACTGTAGGCTCTTTTGTCCAGGATATTCAGTGTACAAACCTAAGTATAGGTAAAGTGACTATGCAACAGTGGGAAAATAATTATGTAGTCTTTTTTTTTTTTTTTCTTAGGTAAATTTGCAATGTATCTCATTTGCAAGCTACAGATTGGGTTAAAATTGTAATTTGCAGTGGACATAATGTCCTTTTTATGATACAAATCCCATGTGAGTTGACAAATGTGCATTATTAAGGATGTTATCTTTGCAGACTTGTCTCATTTTTCATTCAATTTCACTGTTCCCCCTATTACACAAAATGGAGGCAGCAGCAGGATTTGAGAATGAGGGTTCTGATCCAGTCATGGATCATGTCACAGCGAGGAATTAAAATGCATTTTTGCAAAGAAGTTCTTGGTGTGCAATCGATCAAACTCTCAACCGGCCAAATGGACTTCCAATCAGAAAGGCTTTTAAATTATTTTAATATTTTGTTATATTGTGACTTTGGGCAAATACATTGACTACAGTGTTCTACAAGAAAGGAGTGTTTTTGGTATTGATTCTGAGCTTGATTTGTTTTAAAGGGGTCATATGTGGCTAAACCCGCTTTTATCAGTCTTTGGTGCATTTATTTGTGTATTTGGACGCTAATAGTTAAAAAAAAAAAGGTTGAATTTGAACCCTCCAGGTGCTGCAAAGCTATCTTTATGTTAATTCTGGCGAAAATCAAGTGGATTTCTACAACCCATTTTAATTCCTGCTTAATTTGTTAAGTTTTATAACTAGTTACATCACAACATTTGCACATAAAAGGTCAAGACTTCCGACGAACATTTCTACACCATAATTGTTTGTCAGCAGAAGCGGTTGTAGTAAAAAGTGAAAATACGTCCAAACTTTGAGCCTATTGCCTAAAATGTTCAGTTGTTGGTTGAACAGGACAGAGCAGCACGGTCAACAACCTGGAGGGGGTGGGACATGAAGTAGCTCATTTGCATTTAAAGGCCCAGCGCTCAAAACGACCTTTCTGGTGTCATCACTCAGAAATAGGGTTGAAGATTGGACCTGTGGAGTTGAATTGATGAAGAATTCAGACCCAAGCAGAGCATTTACAGTTTATGTAGACCACAGGGAAATGTTTTAAAATACATAATTCCATTTAAAAAAGCAAAATATCACTCCTTTAAACACTCATTCGTGTTCAGTTATGCCTCGAGTTGTGATAATACTGATATTTGCTGCCAGTGCTTTGATAATGTTTTGCAAGAGAAAGGCGATATGATATTCCAGGATGTTTGTGGTACTCCTAAAGAACAATATCTCATCATTCTTTCTAATATGATGTTCATGTTAAAGCTCATATTTGTCACTTTAATGCATGGGTCTCCAACCGCTAGATTACTTGCTCACAATCTGTGTCTGAGTATCAAAAATCAAAAGTCAATCAATTTCACACATCATTCTTCCCTCTTACGCTGATTGTTTTCTAATCATCTGTCAATTACACATGCATTACAGTGCTGTCAAGTTTATTTAACGGCTGCCGTATCATTAAGTGATGCACACTGGATGGACTTTCGATGGTCTCATAATTTTTTTCTGCGATTGTATATGGGTGCTTCTATGAAACTGGATTCATTTTGGTACCTGGCACTTTGACAGCTTTTTAAACCCAATAATAAAAGAGAAATGTAGACATACATCCCCCCAGAATGTACCTAATGATGACCTCAGAAAAAATGTAAAAAAAAAATTATGCTCTTACTCTGAGCCATCCCAAAATTAATGAATTTTTAATCAAATATTGGGGCCAAAAATAGGACTTAATATATGATATGAAAAACTACCTAGGTGTCAATGCATTTGACCTGGAAAGCATGGCTGTAAATGGTCTTAAATAGCACTATAAATAAAGACACTGTGTTAAATGTAATGATCCTGGTGTTTTTTCTAATCCAGACATGCAGGTTTTTTGAGAATCAGAAGTCTTATTTCAGGTTTCATGTGTAACCTATCGTGTCCACTTGTGCTACATGCAGAACCTGCCCATTTAAACACATATACTATTACTACTACTACTACTGCTACTGCTGCTGCTGCTGCTACTACTACTACTAATAATAATAATAAAAAATCGGTTTTATATAGTGCTTTTCTAAGTAATCAAAGACGCTTTACAATAAACAGCCAAGGGACGAACACACAGGAAATGGGTAAAACAGATACAGAGTTAATACTAAAGGGCAAACAAAGAACAAATACTCATGCAAAAAAGGTAGAGACAGATACATATACAGCAAATCATGAGTGATTTTGCAACAGCGGTCATTTTTGTGAAACACTCTGCCTTGCATAATTAGTTCAATTCCCAAAATGTACCTATGAGAGAATAAAAAGATATTCAAAAAATAGTAGCATGTAATTTTTGTGTCCTTTTGACCGTGTTACATGCAGATTTTTGTATAAAAATAATATAAAAATGTGTTTTATCTGAAAAATAGTTTCTCTTTTATCTCAGTATTTTTTTTTTTTTTTTAAAGCGCTTCCAAACTTGCTTCATAACATTAGTCTACATCTGGTTTGAATTTTTAATCCCCATGTCCTGTTTTTAGGGACCAGTTTCATAGAAGCACCCATATCCATACATCCATTTCAGAATAGCAGTAGATTACCTTAATAGGATCTTTGGATTGGGAGGAGGATGCTAGTATTTCAAAGTTATAAGTGACTCTTTCTGAAAAGTCTCAGGAACACACATAGGTCATCTGTCTGGGTAAATCTGAACTTGACCTTTTACGGTTTTTAAATGTGTGAAATTGCAGATCAACATAGGTTATCTGATTCTAAAAGCAAGAATGAGAAAAAGACTGTTTAAATGTGAGGATACAGGTTTCAGACTTAACCCTTATGCCGGTGAGTGTCTTTATAAGGGCTGGAATTTCATTCTCTACTGCAATGTCATTCACAACAGTATCTGTGCCAAACGGTGACTGGCTGAAGGGATGAAAAGTCATTGAAGAGTCTATCAAAGAGCGTTGTGCTGTTTTGAACTTGTTCACATGCCACTGTCAAGATGATATGAGTCTTTGGGGTGTTGCTCAAGTTCTGAAAACATGTTTTGAAAGCAGCATACATTCTTCTGCTGAAGTTTTGGTTGACAGTAACGGCAATTTGCGCTTAAAGTTGTTCGCACAGTTGATAAAGTCAGTTGCACTTTTGTTTTTACATTGTGAATCTAATTTAATTTCCTTCTGAAAGGCAGTAAAGTCAGTGATGAACGCCAAATCCATGAGTCAATGCTGCTCATTTATCAGGGCGTACACCACATCTTTTGAAGCTCTGATAGACTCTTACTGCAGGCAAGAGCATCCAGAATTGCTCCTAAAATCCACCTCCTTTAGTATCTTCCAATCTTGTGTTTTTACTTTCTTTTTATTTTGAAAAAAATGAGAACAACTGGAAGAGAAAAACAACAGCAGATATGAGAAGAGCAGCACACACATTGCGAGATTAAAATCTTTGTCATGTTTCTGTCTTTTCCCAATCAGAACAAACACACTGACATGTAAGGAAGAGAAATCAACTGTATTACAGGTTATTGCTGGCCACTTAGATCTAAAGTATTCAGTGATGGGGTACCACACTGCAAAAATCTAAGTCTTACCAAGTGTATTTTTCTCATTTCTAGACAAAATATCTCATCACACGTAAAATAAGACATAATCGCCTAAAGAGTAACTTGTAAGTGATAGTGCTTCTAATAGATCTTGAAAATCTTATTTCAAGAAATCTTACCAAGATAATTTTCACTTGTTCCATTGGCAGTTTTTTTTACTTACTTCAAGATTTTTTGCTTAATTCAAGCAAAAAAAAATATCTGCTAATGGAACAAGTGAAAATTATCTTGGTAAGATTTCTTGAAATAAGATTTTCAAGATCTATTGTCTAAAAATAAGTTCTTATATCTCACTGAAAAGTTACTCTTTAGGTGATTATGTCTTATTTTAAATGTGATGAGATATTTTGACTAGAAATGAGAGAAAAAAAAAGAAAAAAAAAACACTTGGTAAGAGTAGAGTTTTGCAGTGTGTGTGCTTTCTCAAGCTAATTTAAAGTTCCTTGGAGTCCACTCAATACCCTGCTGTACAGAAAAATAAAATGATAGAGTAATTGAAATCTTAGTTGGACGTAGGCTATACCAAACCAAACATGGACTTGAAACTCCTAAAAAAATAGAACATGGGCGACACGGTGGTGCAGTGGTAAGCACTCGTGCCTCACAGCAAGAAGGTCCTGGGTTCGATTCCAACACCAGTCGACGGGGGGTGGGACCTTTCTGTGTGGAGTTTGCATGTTCTCCCCGTGTCTGCGTGGGTTCTCTCCAGGTACTCCGGCTTCCTCCCACCATCCAAAGACATGCACTAACAGGTTAATTGGTTAATCTAAATTGCCCACAGGTGTGAATGTGAGAGTGATTGTTTGTCTCTATATGTTCAGCCCTGCGATGAACTGGCGACTTGTCCAGGGTGTACCCCGCCTTCGCCCCTATGTAGCTGGGATAGGCTCCAAGCGACCCCCGTGACCCTAGTGAGGATAAAGCGGGTTCAGAAAATGAATGAATGAATGAATGACAAAAATAGAACATTATACTTAGCAATTATGTTCCCTTTTATTTTAAGGTGAAGCTGACTTGGTGAAGTAAGTAATGTAGGGAACCGTAGGGAAATCACCCTCTGCATTAAACCTATCCTAGTTCACACACAAGGAGCAGTGGACTGCGACTGAAGGCACCCAGGGACAAGGCCAGATCTATACTAGGACCTTAGTCAAGGACACTGACAGGAGAATTAACTTAGCATACATGTTTTTGGTAGTGAGGAAAACTGGAGGACTTGGAGGACAACTGTAAAGCCAGGAGAAGACATGCAAAAAAAAAAATAGAGTTCAACCAGGAATCACACCTAGAATCATCTGAAAAACAAATCATCCTCCATGTAGCTTATGCCGCATTTCCACTACTTGGAGCCGGCTCGACTCGACCTGGGTACCAGGTACTATTCCTGGAGACTGTTTCCATTATAGGATACTTTAGAGTACTTGGATGTCATGGTGACAAATTATTTCCATGACATCTGCTCAGAGAGTTGCTGATAAATTCGCTCGTTGCATGTTGTCTCATCCAGGTCATGCTGAATTTTTACATCGGTCACCAAAGTCTGAATCTCCTCGACCGACCACGGTGTAGTTTTTCGGGTTGTCATCATGTGGATTAACCTACTGCTATATTTATTGTCAACTTCCGCATCTGTTTCTTCTAAAACGGCGGGTCACAGAGAAAACTCATTGGCCAATTGGTGGTCTGCAGTGTTTACACGTCATGTTTTAGTATCTGTTTCCCAGTCTTTGAACCTCGGCGGAGGTGATACCAAAAAAACAGTACCGGGTAGCAGATTCCAGGTCCTTTTTTGTAATGGAAATGCAAAAAGGCAGAGTCAGAAATGCGGCATTAGTGTGTCCAAAAATAATGACCAATTTGGAACAGCGCATTAGATTTACTGAATCTCAACACCAATCGGTATTTATCCGTCTCTATAATCTTAAAAACAAACAAAAAAAACTAAATTCTGTCCATGTAACCCTTGTGTTACAAAGGTCTTGCATTACAACTACAACTCCTGACATCAATTGGCGTTCTGGTGGACTTTAAATTATAGAAGCACTGCAGATGCTAAGGGCTGAGCAGCAATGACGAGTCGTGTTGCAAACTTGTCATTGCAAGGGTCAAACAAAGTTGACATCAAGAAGACGAAAGTGGAAGCCTATACGACTAGAGGCCTAATTTGTGGTGTTGAAAAAATCCACACTTTGGTCAGTGCTCAAAAAACTTTTAATTTCAGTGATTTTTACTTGTGTATCAAAGAACAAAATGTTGAGGAACATACAGTATTTTCTTGAAAAGTCACAAAATAGTTTAGAGAGGATTTTAATTGGGATGGCTTTACACTTTGGAATAAGCTGCTTTTTTCACACTTTGACAAACCACAACATCTGCAGGGTGTGGAAAAGGAAAAAGGTCTTATAAATAATGAATGACTAATTAATTTTTTTTCTTTAATTAAGGCTCCAGTCAGTGTGGATGTACCAATTAGTACAAAAGTCTCAAACTATAGCTAGTGTTGTCCAACCTGTGGACATTGTGGATACTAGATGTAATATTGGACTGGACTTTATTTATGACGCGCAACAAGTTCAGTTAAAAACTTAAGTTACCTCTACTGTTGGTTGTGTTTTCGGAAATGCATTCGTTACATGATGTTTTTCTCCATAACGTCGGTCTGGTCTGTCCCCCAATGGTGTCAGTGTTGACCTCCATCTACTGCAGGTCATACATTGATTTATACACTAGGATTTGGATTTGATATTTCATGTGCTGCTTCATTACATACAGAAAGAATAAACATGAGGAAAATGGGCTGTGACGCCATCGTTTTCCAATGTCACCCTTTCTGGCTTGACTTTGGGATCTGTTTTTGCAACTTAAAATGCTGTTTACGTGTAGATACAGGGCCAAAGCGTAGAGAAAAATATCCATTTTGCAAAAATATCTACATCAGTGTGGACAGAACATTAATATGATAAACATCATGTATCATTAACCAACTATTAGTTTGGGGTTTTATGGGTTAAAGTTAAACAGTAACTGGTGACTAAAATCATCTACTGATCTAAAATGTTTAATAACTTCTGATCTAATAATCCTGTCAAAATATGTAAATAATTGGTGTAAAATGCAGTTTATCATTTTTTCATGGTCATCAGATATGACACATTTGGACGTTCAGAGGCTCCATAGTTACCGTGGAAACACTGTCATCTTTTACAACATTAATTCACTAGTAAAAGCCATGGAGTTGGATCAATGACAGTGGATGTAGATGATTATTTTTATCTGCAGTTATTGATATCTTTGCAAAAAAAACTTTTTTCAGTTCTTTGTTTTTAGTCCAACGGCCCAAAGGGTCCGATGGACGATTGGTATCAGCTGGCGTCATAAACAATTTTTCAAGAATCTTCTCCAAAACAGTCAGTCAGAATGACTTAATATTTGTTGGGGGACATCTTTGAGTTATGGTCTACCAAGCTTGTTCAAAGAATTGGGAAATCTTGATTTTTGAATTTTTTATGAATTTTTGAAATTTTAAAAATACCCATTAGTTTATAATGGGGAAAATTTTGAAGTGCTATAACTCGAAAACAGTTGACGATATTGATACAATTACTATTGACCATTGATAGGAAGTCACATATGGGCTTTCATTTGGTGCCATGTGACCTTTGACCTTGAAAGGCCAAACAAATGCCAATTAATGTCTTTAATTATTCAGACTACAGGACCCTTTGTCCTATTTTTTGTCAACTTTCTGTCAACTTTAATCTGAGCTTCCATGAACATCTACATGATCAGGAAATTAAATAGAGGAAAATACAGGATTTTCACTAAAAAGAAAAAAAAAAAAACAAAACGTAAAATACAGTGGATAATATTATAATAACTGGTAATAAATTATTTAAATAAGGTTAAATCCAGAGGAAAATTAATTTGGGAATCTCCACAAAAGTAGCACCGGTTCTTTTTGGGTAAAATGTGTCTCAAGGGAATTGGTATCAGAGAGTTTACCATAAAGTTTTGGGAAGGTGAGAGGAAATACCTGTTTTCTGTCATTCTGATTAGATTTCTTTGCTTCAACTAAACAACACAAACTCTTTTCTGATCGATTTTGTAAAAGGAGCTTTCACCGCTCTTTGTTTCAGTATCAGTGGCCTAATACCTCCAAACAAATTAGGAAGAATGGTTTGTTTATATATCCATGAACCAATGCGAGACACACACAGCCCTTGAAACGTAACCCAAACAGAGGCATTGAAAAGTTGTAGCTGCAGTCAATTTCATGATATAATCCCGAGCTCGTTTTTGAACCGACTTGAGCAGCGACTTACTGGGGAGAATACAAATTGCTTGATGAAATGAAATGAATTTCTTGATGCCAGGTTATCTTCAACAGATAATTGCTAAATCCTTTGGCTGCCTCGATCAGCAGAAGGTAGCGGGGGATGGATGTAACTGGCATTAAGACCACTGTGTCTGTGTCACTTGTTTTTCTCTCTGTAGGTAAGTCAAATAACTTGTGTATTTGGATGTGACCGTTGCTCAGAAAGTAATTTCGCCTCTGCGTTTTTTTTTTTTTTTTTTTTTAGCTTATATTGGCAGAAGCTAGAGGGAAAAAAGGTCCAGTGCTGATATCAAATAAATGTTGCATGCTTTGGCTGTGCATACTAACTGCATATGAAAGTATAAAAATGACTCTGAAGGACCGACTGAGCCTCATCAGTGTTTACTGCCTCTGGGCCACCATATGCCCCATCATACAGGGCCCATAAAGTAAGACTAAAACCCAGCAAAATTAGCAATACTGTCCCCAAAGTGAAGGTTTTATTCCACACAGCAGTTGTAACTATGATTTATGTCCTCGCTGAAATGGGGAGGTTTCTGAACTGTCCCAGCAGGTAGAAGAATTACATTACCTCAGAAAACTGATCAAGAAGAGGCGCATTTGAACTGTACATATTTTCAGAAACAGCGAGTCTGTTTACATGCACACTAATACTCTGATCATTAACTGATTTCTGGAGTTATCAGATCATTCAAGTGACCATGTAAACAGGATAATCTGATAGGTTTTATCTGATAACAGCAGTAATGTGATTATGAGAAATCAGATTAACACACCTGGATTTCTCCCCAATATTCCGATGTCTTCCTGCATCTATACAGGTTAATCTGTTTTTTTTGTTTTTTTGTTTTTTTTTACATTGGCACATCTGTAAAAAAGGGAAAAAAAAAATCTATATAAATGGAAGTTATGCAACAACAACATCAACCTAAGGAAAAAGGTAAACAAACATGGCACGTAGTAGCAAAAAGTCGGCAAATTTCATGCTACGAGAAATGAAAACTCAACATCCTCCATCTCCTTGACGGGAGGAAAATCTGGAATGTGACACATTCCAAAAGTTGTCATATTAGCTCCTCCCACATTAACATTTCATCCTGGTCACAGCCTGTTTGAGCTGCTGCCATCAGGAAGACGGTATAGAAGCATTAAAGCCAGAACAAGCAGACTGAAAAATATCTTCTACCCCACTGCAGTTGATGCACTGAATGCTGCTTAAAGAGAGTGCAATAGGGTGTGATTGTGTCTGTGTGGTTTTACTTTCTTAATCTATTTATTATGCGAGTGTGATTGTGTATGTGTGTTTTTTTCATGTCAGGAATTGTACCTTTTAGGATCGCACTTTTTAATTTCATTGTATAAATGTACAATGACAATAAAGATATATTCTATTCTTTTCTATTCTATTCTAATCTATTCTATTCTATTCTATTCTAGGACAGCTAATTCTGACACTAAGTGTTGCCATGGACAACATGACAAGACTGGATGTTTTGAAAATGACAGGAAGTGTACGTCTTGTGTCATATCGTACTAATGTACTCCGTATGAAATTAAATAATAGACTGAAACAACCCAGAGTTTTTTTTTTTTTAATTATTGGATTGCTGAAGTGCATGTAAACGCATTGCATCTGATTACAGCAATTATCGGATTACTCCCAATTGTCAATTTTTACCTTTTTACCCCCCCCTCCCCAAAGGGGAGTCAAGGGGTATTGTTTTTGGTTTGGTTTGTTTCTTTGTTTATTAACTCTCTTGCAGCAAAACTATTTGTTGAATTCATACCAATTTAGGTTTATAGATTGCCAGTGACCCAGAATAGAGCTCGTTACATTTTGGGAAAAGTAGGTCTAAGTTCACATTTTTTATGAATTTTTCAAATGTTTTTCCTCTTCCATGTACTTATAATGGGCAAAATTTGTATAAATGTGCATAAAAACATCAATTTTGCTTCAGTTTACTGAAATTTGGCGCTTAAATTGAGGCAATTAATATGCTGACATCAGCACACAAATAGACATGATGACATCAGCTGGATCGATGCCAAAATAAGCTTCAATACGTGTGAGGGGCGGGGTTTGTTGTGCCTGGAACCACTTGTTATGGTCATGTAAACAGGATAATCTGATATGTGTTGTCAGATAACGGCAGTAATCTGAGAATGATATGAGAAATCAGATTA